>NW_025743188.1:0-82279 GCF_021292245.1 Micropterus dolomieu | reverse complement strand
CTGGCCAATATGAGATTTTTAATAAGAAGCCAATTTTGGCCGAGGATATTGCTTAAGCCCTTGTGCTGACTTGCACAGCGTATCAATGGCTCCTTGTAGAAGACATTAGTGATGTAAAGGACCTCTCCATCTTTCGCCTCATCTGCACATACATCAGCTGCGAAGTGGAGCAGAGAAAAATTTAAGAGGCATGAAACTGTCTCTATGACCTTTATTCACATATAGACCAGTCAGTGTTCACCTCTGGGCTTACTCATAGTATGCATTAGAGTTTGGGATGTACAAAAGTTAGAGAAAGTTACAAGCAGTTTATCTGAATTAAAGTAAAGTATTTCCCCCTGTAGTTTGGTTTGGTATTTGGCTATTAAGGACAATGTAATTTATGGGTCACCAAATAACTGCATGGAGACACTTTAAAGGGTAATTTTGGCATTTTTAAACCTGGGTTTTTGAATCCATGCAGTACATGGCTTCAGCCAGCAGCTTCAAACCTGCTGCAGGGGATGCAACATTTTCCTTCAGGGCAATTGTGCCCGTCAAAATTACGTCCACAAAAAGGAAATAATGTATGTGGAGTTCCACATGGGTCCATTCTGTTCAATCTATACATACTTCTACTAGCTCAGATTTTACAACACAACAATGCAAACCACACCAACTACTAACCAACTAAACAAGTGCACTGGACAAAAGGCAAAAAATTCTTATAAATAGTAGTTTGGTGCCAAAGCCAGTATCCCGCCTGAGTTAGAGATGTCCAGAGCTGATCCAAAAGAGGGTCGACCCAGGCATATTTTACAAGCATCGGTATTGGCCTTAAAGCTGATCAAAATCCACATCTTTCTTTAGTGTACTCTACTGTGTCCACTTCAGCTACTAGACTCTGCTCTTACTTCTGGGTTGGCAAAATTCGCTAAGCTGCGATGGTAACAAATCGGTTTTCTCTCCTCCCTGTTCCTTACTAGGATACAAAGTGTACAAAACATTCAAGAAGCAGCTTCTCATTTTTAGACAACACAGACAACAGATTGACACGTCCTCTGTCTAGCTGATGGCTTCACGTCAATTTTGGGAGTCGCATTCTTCCAGGAGAACTTTCTTCAATATCATATCATTAATTTAAGATGATCGACTGTATAATTTTGAACCAGGGCAAGGAACCAATGTATCTGGAACAAGCAGCTACTTAAAAATAAGGTGTGTCAGACTTAGAAGAAAATACCAATTATATCAACGAGCCAGACATTTAGATTAATATACATTTTCGATTGGACTGGAGTATTAATATATATTCATATCACTATTAAGGAACTCAGGCTGGGATATACCTACCTTGAATGCCTTTCTCTAAAAAGTAAAAGACAAGGTCTGTGGTTCAGTCATGGACTAAGACCACATTTTCAAAGGTGTCTTTGCAAGTCTTTCCGAACAGCAACCAGATATGGGGTTGGCCATTATTTTTAGCTATTTATTCTTTAAATATTAAAGAAAATAAATACGTAAAAAAAATTTATCACACCAAAAAGAAATTGACGGCCCTGCAGTCTACATTTTGACTAAGTGCCTGAACACACTGGAGCAAGGGTTTTTCTGCTTAACTTCAGCACAAATTTCTGCTTCCAAGATGTATAGTGTGCCAGAGCTGGCTTTAACCCACTTTAATTGGCAGTGAATAAAACTGCCAAACTAAAGTAGAGGGAGAAAAAACTGAAAAAGATAAACAACCAACAGAACATCCTTACACTCCATTCTCTCTTCTGTGATCCTTCCCAAGGTTTTCCATGATTTTTCCCATAAAAACATAAAAACTCTGCACGGGGGTTTTCATTGTTTTGCTATGAAACTGTTTTTCTAATTAGAGGTTATACATGTGTAAATACCAAAACCACTAGGATGTGTTTGTGAATTCAAATCCATTTGAGGCTGGTGCAATGCTAGACATTTTTGCAAACCATGGATGCTCTTGATCCACTTCACAACATTATCCCTGTGTACTTGTAGTAGAGTGACATTGTCAACATGTGCACTTGTCATTACTCTCAGTAAGTATTCACTATCCATCAATCCAAATGATAAATGATTCAGTGACAAGCTGAGTAGTTTCAAGATGAATTATTCTCTGAAGTCACAATAGTTTATCTGATTAAAGCTAGTATGTAGTATGTATGTATGTAACATGGAGTAAAAGAAAACGTACCAGTCTGTTTAGGAATCTTAAATTATGATAAACGCATAGAGATCAAGTTGAAAATCTGAAAAGTTGTCTTTCATCACACATTCACATATTTGACCAATGATGACAAATGTGACATAATGTGAATGCAGCAAGCATTAGCATACAGGTGCGATCAGGGTGAAAGAGTTTACCTGGAGGCAGGACAGAAGGCCAAGGCCCGGACAGCGTGGTCGTGAGCCAGGAAGCATCGATAGGGCATCAGGTTGAATGACCCGTCTGACTGTCGCACTCGCAACAGTGCAGACTTTGTGGACAGATCCCACAGACCTACTACACCTGAAGAACGAGACATAGAACAAGAATGTAACACACAGGACTATATGACACAGGACTCCTTTAACTTGCTACACTGTACACACTCAAATAAAGATGAAACATCTGGAAAATAATTTAAAGCAACTAGTTCATGAAGACACGGATCAAAAAAGAAGTAGGCAAGTGCTATTTTTAAGAAAGTGTGTTCATCAGTGACAACAGTTAAAATGCACAGAGGAACCTGAGGACATTCAGAACCAATTAATCAATAACATCTCCAACAAATCAATTCACACCATCATAGAATCCAACAGCCATTATATTGTGTGGTTTTTCAGGCAGCCAGTCCATAGACAGAACTTGTCCACTCCTTTCATGGCGAGGGGCTTTGAAGGAGCCCAGCTTCAGTGTTAACACTCCTTCTGCCTGCAAAAAGAAGGAACAAAGAAATGTCACTGCAACAACAAGGTAAACAGCAGGGCTGGACATTATATTTTCCTGTTGCCCACTGTCATATACTGTACATTAGGTATTTCATAACATAATGTGTAGGTGGGCAGAATTTTGCGGGGTAAACAGAGAGGATTTTGACAGCATGAGATTAAAATGAGCATACCTGGAATATTGGCAACTGTTCGCTGGCTTTTCCTGCAGAAAAAAAAAACATAACTCAACCTTGGTAAATATTTCACTATTGGTAATCACAATTTTAAATTGGAATCTATTTAATGAGCATAACAACGAGCATTTTCAGAGAACAAAAAGACACTTGTGTAGCTGAGTCATTTGAATAACTTGTTTTATCTCTCATTGGTGCAACAACCTAAAAATCTGTGTTATGTAATGTAAACTCAAGGGTAGCGCATTAAGCCCTCGATATACTTGCTTTTTAACAACGCGTAGGCATAGACAGGCGTCGGCGACACAAACAGCATTGTTCACATACTTGCCTGTGCCTGTCTATGTCTGTGCCTTACGCAGTGAGGATCACAGACTTGGCTCTACACTTTACCACTTGTGACACACCAGCTATGATGTAGGATTATTAATCTGGGTGTAGTTACTCTTTAACAATGGTAACATGCTAATTTATAGCAAGTTACCATTCTGATGTCATGTGATTCATGTTAGCACCAAGCTCAAGCTGAGGTTGAAGGTCATTCAATGATTAATTCATAAACCTTTGAAGCTAAAGTGTGGAAACTTGTTGAAGACGCTAGACTCAGACTTAGGCAAAGGTACAATTCATCTTATGGAGAACATTAATGCCTATACCAAGTTTTACAGCAATAAATCCAATAGTTGTTGAGATGACAATGACAAAGACCAAAGTGTCGGACAGACAGACCATTGGACCAACTGATTTCTCTAGAGCCCCTCCCCTTTTGTGGTTCAAAATGAATGGATGTTAAGCACCACTTTAGAAGTAATTCTGCCGTGTCTGCCTTGACAATCACTGTTGAGTTTTATAGATGTAAAATCCAATAACGAAAAAAGAACTGAGTGTTCCCCATCATTAGTTTTCTCTCCTCCTCCAGTTTAGATTTTTTAGAGTTCAGATCAATACTGTGTCCTCCTCACACTTCCAGGCTTTCCATCAACTTACCTCGGCTTCAGAAAAACACACATTTATAGTTTTATATAAGCCTCTTATGTCCTAAATCAAGTCCAGACCAATTTTCACGCGCTGGGAGAACCCAAGCTTTTCCTCAATAAGAATAAGTCAACTCAAATTATCCAACATGGCTTTACAACCCAAAGCTAAGTTCTTGGCTTTGATACGAGTAAACACAACCTCTTGCCTTCACATACACAAATTTCTTTACATAAAATAACAAGATATATACATTCTGCCAAATTAAACTGTTTTGAAAACCCGGTTTTCTATTATTCTCCATGTTTAACACACTGCAACCATATTTTCCTGAACTAAAAATGTAGAAGTCTATAGATTTAAACCACTAATATAATTCAGTGGTTTAGCAAATATGTGTACATTACTATAGCTGCAGAGCTGAGCCCTGTATGAACTGTATTAATGAGTATTTGGTCATTACCAACAGTCTGGTATAACTGATGATGGAAATTAGCCTACATCATACACAGGGTTTTTGTGTTAGTGGCAATAAATTAACATTAATACAGCTAATATAACACTCCTCTGAAGATATATATTTTTTTTACCATGAACAAACTTTACCAATGAGCCATTACATTTTAAACCCTAATCTGGAAATAATCTTAGTATTAAAATGATTTACCCTAAACTGAAGATTGATAACAGAGTGGTTCCCTGCTAAATCAAAAGTACTTCCTTGATGACTGACAGAGCAGGAATACAAGAGGTGTCAGCTACTAGACCTAAAATTCAGAGCTTCCAACACTAACAACTGGTTAGGTGATGCATCTTCTTTGTCATTTCAATTATAGATCTTTGTCTGATGGACAACGGCGCTGTAAATTAGGTGCGTTCACTACGCCATTCCACATTCTCCCTTTTGTCCTTTTCCCCCCCCTCCATGCTCCGCCTCTACATCTCCAACCCCCCGCCCTCCAATTCTGCAGCTTTAACAGCCTCCTCTTCTCACTCACTTATTCATTCTGGTGACTGGACGGCCAAAAGCCATTTATAATTATCTGTCGCAAACAGCGCTGGGCTGGTGCAGACAGACCGGGAGAGACACACACAGACACACCCTGTTTAACTCTTTCCAAGCCAATTTCACCTTTAACCCTTGATACCGAATCTCATGGGAATTATTTCCACTCATGGTCACGTAAGATAGCTAATCTACTATCGATTATTGATCATGTCAGGCTAAAAGAAATGAGAAGCTTTGAAACAATTCATCGGTCATTTTTCTCTTGTACCTCTGCCATTTCTATCCCTCCCCCGCCTCTTTATGGTCAGTGCAAAGTACATTGTTCCACCTACACTTGGAGAACAGTTCAGCTGATGAAAGGTATTCTTGTACTCCAGGTCATGCGGCAGCAGAGTCTTTTTGCAAGTTATTTGTTGAAAGCATACAGAAATGCCCACATCCTGTCATCATCTAGATGTAGAGATATTTCGCTAGAGAAGAGAAAATGTCCTGTTTTTGGTGCCACAAGTAAACCATTAAGAGAGTCCTTTTACATCGGAAATCTAGCCTTTTCTTTTGGTGCATTGGTCAGAGTTAGATTCAAGACCTCTGTATTTTGATAATGCTGACTGTGACCCTGTTAAAGCCCAGTCTTAGTCCATGTCCATGTATAAGCCCAAGTCTCTCTTTGCAATCATCTGTGTTTAGGAGACGGTATCTCCAAATGTGAATGCTCTGCAACCTTTCGATTCAATAACTATAACCTATGTTTGGAAGCAGGGGGCTGATGTAGTAGCTCTTTTGAAACTGGACTCAATGACCCATGACTACAAAATAAAATGGAAACCAGGGGCCATAAAGCAATGGGGAAAGAAAAAAAGAATGGATATGTCAGGTTTATATGGCATTTTATGTCCAAACTGTGCCAGAAATTGTAATACCAAGCTAAGTGAAAGTGTGTAGTAGCCAGTGGAGTTTTGTCACCTGATATACTGTATTTTATTTAAATATTAACACATACATGACTGTGCATGAGCTCCTCTATAATGTTGTGTTGCTATTCCAACTCTTGCTAGTATGACACATATAATTATAGGAGAATATTGAAGCTAATGTAACCTCTAAATAAAATAAACACAAATTTGGACAAGTTAATGTAGAATAAATGCATTTGATGGCATTTAGTGTAGTGGTAGTTTAAGACTGTGAGAGGAATAAACTTTAGCCTGACGCCCTAGTTATTAGCAGTTTTTCTTAACAAACATTTTAAAAGGTACTACACAACCACACTAAATGCTGAGTATCAGCATTCTCACTTACAAGCACAAATATCAGCCAATGCTGATGTTACACTGTGCTACAGAGAAGATAAATAACACAAGGCGCAATGGAGTGTGAGAAGGTTGTGTATATTGCAAAGTGTGTAAGCGTTTATTTTTGAGGTGTGTGTTGTACTGAAATGCTAAGATCTTGCTAAGATGTTTAATCAGATAAGCCTGTAACCCTGGGCAGACACAGGCAGATAAAGACACACATGTACAGACATAACCGGGTTTCTGTGTATGATGGATGTGGCCATTAATCTCATTCATACAGTCTTCTATCAGCAGAGCCCCAGAGGCAGCTGACGTGATGATCTGAATAGACTAGACTGCAGGCTCCAGCGTCTATGTTGCACTCCTGGAGAGCATTCTGTGTGTGTGTGTGTGTGTGTGTGTGTGTGTTTAAATCTTTCGGGTGAGTTGATAACTGCTGCCACTGGTAAAGCTGCATTAAACAGTTTGATAGACCCCTAAGCACAAAATATACAAACACACTGGGAGACTGACAGCCTACATGGATACATGAGATCCAGACCACTTAACGATTTCCATGTCTCATATGATGGATATGTTTCTGTTTGACATATTGCACACCTAATGTTGACTTAATCGGGTAAAGTATGTATATCCCGCAACCTGAAATCATTCTGATGAGACTAGAGCTAAAAGAAAACTAGCGAATAGTCGATTAAAAGATAATGAATTTGCAGCTATTTTGATAATTAATAAATTGTTTGTCATTTTGTCTCTCTTTAATGCCAAATATTATTTTATTCCATCCTCTTTGTTGTGAGGATTTGCTGTTGCTGCAGCCTTTCCACAAATATTTCGACAATGTGGTTGTGATAATCTCTTAATTCCTACCTCTAAAATTCCACCGCATAGCCTCCAAATTTGTCTATAAACAAACATTTTCAAGTATTACTGATATTGTATTTTACAGCCTTAGGCATCTTAAAAGTTATTAGTTCCTGCTGGCTTTGACGGTTGTTACCTGTGTTTTCCACCTCTCACAGGGAATTTTGGAGGGTACGAGTCACTGGACATCAAATGTGTTTGATAACAGTATCATGGCAACTCCAAATGTCTGAGTCAACAAATCGATCCACATTTCACCAAAGCACTCGCTGGAGGTGCATGGTGCTTCAAAGTCACTATGGCGCCTGCTAAAAGCACCTATACGCAAACCTCTATTCTCGCCTTTTAGTGGTCAGAATATGGATGGGAGCTATGCGTGACACTCTAAGGAAGGATAGAAGGATGTGTCTGTGAGTGGATACATGAGGAGTGGATTTCTTCATTTTTTATGTACTCTGTCTTTGTCTTTGTTGTGGTGTGTCAAGAAATGGAGTAAGGAAGTACTGCAAAAAAAGATAATGTCAAAATTAGCAGTTGGGTGTGAACAAATCTATAGACTAGCTTATTTTCACAGTGCTGCTTTACTGCAGTCCTGGGTCCTCACATGAATCAGGTATCCAACATACTGACCTCAGGCTTTAGAAAGGCAAGACTGCCCTCTGCTGAACACAGGACACACTTCATTTTGTTTGTCTGAATCTGTTAAAGTCAAGGTCGTGCATTGGCCAGGAACTTTGTGTATCATTTTTACAGTTATGTGAAACAATAATACCACTGAAGTAAATCACTGTTACAACAATTGTATTGGAACATTTACAAAAATACTAACAACAGATCTGAAGTGAAAATTGTAGACAGTTCTGTGTTTAATATTCACAGTCTTACCAGAGTTAGCAAGCTTCTTGTTGGAGTGTAGAGCATCAGGGTGGGGCAGACTGTAAATGGTGACCACACTGGAGGAGGTGGCAACTGCCAGAAGACCCAGTCTGGGCAGAAAAGGTGCCTTTGAAGGTAGATTTAATATTAGTATTAGCTATATAAAACTCCAGACCAAATATGCCAACAACTCATGTTGGTGGAGACCCTTTTTAATAACACCTTACCTTTCTGTCACAACTGGGAGGCTCCCAGCCTCCTGCAGGACACCACTTTAGATTCCAGATGAAGCCTTTGTTCTGGGCCAAGCCATAGGCCAAGGCTGGCTGTGAGTCTGGTCTGCAGACAGACAGAGAGAGTTTAAAGAGACAGCATGTAGATGTAGCATAAACAATAGAAATAACCATTTCTTGTAAATAATAATGGTGAGAAAATACAAAAATGGTGGGTTGATTGAGGTTTTGATTTCCAAATTAAGAAAAAAAAGATCTGGAAACCTCATAATAAACTCCGGAAATGATGCAGCCCATTCAGCACAATCACATCAGTTGACTGCAGCAAAATAGATCTTAAATTAAAAAAAACATTACTTATATTACATTACTGCCCACTTCAGCTGTACCTGTTGTTGTAATCCAGCTTGCCCACGTCCCACAGCTGAACGAGTCCAGGTCCGGTGTACATCTTGTTGACATAGTGCCAGTCGTCCATCCCTCGGTGGCAGGCCAGAGCTATGTACTGGGATGCTGGAGCACCATCAGGTGTAGGACACCACTCCAGGGCCCAGACCGGTCCACCTGCATACAGGAACATGTCCCAGCAATCCGGGTGGGCAGGCACTGCTGCGAACCTGGTCAGTTACATAAACAGAAAAGCTCTAATAACAGGTACAAATTAGTCACTTAACTAACACCAAAATATATATTTACTTTATTTCAGATTAGCAACAAAACAAAGAAAATAGTGATCTGAGTTATATTTTTAATCAATGCTATTTGACACTGGCTGGCGTAACAGAACGTCTGAAAAGACAATGTTGATATTTTAGACAGGAAAAGGAAAAGTAATCCATCCATCCATTATCTATAACCGCTTATCCATGCAGGGTTGTGGGGGGGCTGGAGCAGCTGACATTGAGCAAGAGGCAGGGTACACCATGGACAGGATGCCAGTTCATCACAGGGCTGACACATAGAGACAAACAACCATTCACACACATACATCCACACCTAAGGGCAATTTAGAGTCACCAAATAACCTATGCATGTCTTTGGACTGTGGGAGGAAGGCGTAGCACCGGAGAGAACCCATGTGGACACAGGGAGAACATATAAACTCCAAACAGAAAGGACTGAGACGACCAAGGTTTGAATCCCAGACCTTCTTGGAAAAGTAATAAATGATGACATATTACTTAAATATATGATATTGAGGAGTCATTAAGTGTTCAAAACAAAATCTTCCTGAGGCATCTTCAGCCAGAGTCACACATTTGTCTAGTAAAGCGATGAAAGGATCTTACATTTTGCTTTGTATCCTGTGGATAATGTAATGATTGTATGACGCTGAGTCTAACCTTTTGAGTCTTTGAAGAGGTGTCTCCTCCTTACGAAGGCCTTCTCTGGACACTTTGAAAGCAGCCGACTGAAGCTCCTGAGGCAGGTATTTCTCCAAATCACTGAATAACACATAAGACACACACACCTCTGATAACTAACTTGCATAACAGAAGTTCAATGCTAGATCAGAATTCCCAACACACTCAACACATGCAATATCTGAGAGTTGGAGGCTCTGTGACCAGAGCATAATGTCTACTAGGTGCATTAACGAGTCCATCAGATATGTTATGCTGCGTTCCAGTTACTGGGAACTCGGAAATTTCCGACCTCTAACTTCTCTCTAGAAAAACTATCCTGGAACGGCACTTGACATCGGATTTCCTACTTGTGAAAAAATATCTACCCCAATGTCAGCTCCCATGGAAGCACACATACAACATAAACTAAAAGGCAACATAAAGTATATTTCCATGTATTCAAATTAAAATAACTCATGCTTTCATATAGTAAAACCTGTTCTGCATGTAAATAGATGTAGAAATGTTTTGCCAATGTTATGATTACAGTAAAGAATCTCTGAAAGTCATCTTCTCTACCCAAACGTTGTTCAGGAAAACGCCAAAACATTTGAAAACATTAGGAAGTATAATCTACAACATTTACCGTCTTTTGAGGATTACAACTTCAGTCCATTGTTTTCATTAAAATGGCCATAATACATACACTTGACAAAGACTTTGTCATGGTCAGTCATGTATTTCGTTCACTTTCGGCGTCAGGCACCACCATGCACCTGGAACGCTTTGAGGCTGAAAGTCAGATATAGCAACTCGGACATTTCCCAGTTCCGAGCAGACTGGAACGCAGCATAAATAATACAACTGTGCTTCTAATAGTCCAATCAAGTTACATTGCTAAAAATCTGACATTTCAGTGACTGATGAAATGATCATGTATCAGTATACAAACAGCACAAAAACTAACCCTATCTATTCAAGTTTGTTATGACCAATAGGTTGGAGGCCATAATACAAAACCAGAAGCTCATGTGTTTCACAATTATAAATAATGCATTAAAATGTGGTGAAACTGTGACTTTATTTTGATCACTTTATACAAGTCCCCTTTTTTGTAGAAAACCAAATTATCTCAGTAATAATAAACAAAGGTTAACTACCTTTGTGGTACAAGGCGCCAGTCACTGGTGGAGGGGACCCACTCTGGGAACACCCAGCTGCTGTAGTGCTCCTCCCGGCTGGAAAACAAACACACACACACACACACACACACACAGTACTTGTTTCTCTTTTTTTCTGGTGTTTTTTTGCACATCAGTTTCTTTAAATGTGTGAGATCATCTCATAGCTGAGTTAGATATTATGTATGCAGTTAGAAAAAAAGACATAACTTTAAACAGATTTCTGTCAGGTGGAGTTTTTTTATAGCATCTGTGCAATGCCACTCACTATCACTGACTGTATGACTTGAGGTTGCCTAGTGACAAACGCTTAAATATTGGCGTGCACATGTTTCTAAAAAATAAAGCAGATTTACGTTCTGCTCTTACATTTTTTTGCTCTTACCACAACCAAACTGCAAGAGTGAAACAACTTACAATTTCTTAGTCGTCTCAGTGAACTCCCAAACAGTTCTCATGTAGTTAGTGGTGAGACCGTTGGGGATTCTGGCGCCTGGGCCCGTCTGTAGGAGAAAAGGAGATTGGTTGAGTTTACCTATCACTATTTTGTGCATTTATTATTTGGCATTTTGCTTTGATTTGTGACAGTACAGTATTCAGAGACAGGAAAGGCGAGAGAGGGGAATGACATGCACCAAAGGTGAAACAACGTGGCAAAGTTCTGCAGAGATCTAAATATAATATTGGTCACAGAGCCTCCATCTCTCATAACTTGGGGAAACCAAACGCATAAGATTCACCTAATATGGGAATACATTTTTTTTTCTTTCAATGTCAGGCAAAGAGATACAACAGAGATAAAAAAAAAAAACTACTAACAAAGGCCTTGTTGCAGTGAAAAGTTGCTGGACTTCTTCCAACTGTCCTAAAGTCTGTGTCTGAGTCCTCTCCTTCTTCTTCGTCTTCCACTTCCTCAAAATCCTCATCTTCAACATCTGGAACAAAGTCCTCATCTTCTGCACCACTGTCACAGTCGGCCAGTTTTCTCTTGCGGCCTTTCCGCCCTGCAGGAATGTAAAGAATAATTAATGAGTACGTAGGGATCTTCATTGCTAAAGGGGGTCTGGTATTTCTATATGGCATGTGATTTTGATATATATCATGCTATCGTCATTAATCTTCAAATAAAATTGCCAAACTATTTCAAGATTTGAAAAAAAGCAGATGCAATATCAGTTATTGGCTAATTCAGTGAAATAAATACATAGAAAAACAAAGCAATTCATCACATGCATTCTGCTCATTGATTTGTAATAATGTTCACAATTGGCCTTACGTAGCTAAAGACAATCAATGGAAAGTTACTTTGTTTATATATATATATATATATATATATATATATATATATATAAATAAATGTCTGGCAATAAGAACAGGTATTATGGCATAGGTCAATGGTAATGAGTTACCAATGGCCCAAGCAAGTAGAAAGCCACAATGGGACGCTAAACACAAAAGCTTTCTATCCTGCTGTATGTGATCTCCTCGCCTCTTGCCTGCCCCTGATCCCTGATCCACAATTACCATGACGGGAAATGCAGCTAGAAATTCACGTGTACATTAGCCTCTTATCTTGTCTATAGCCACACTGTCATGGGTACACTGACACCGCTTCACTCAGGAATCACAATTTGAAAGAGAAAAGGAAATACTGGGGTAAGCTGGAAAAAAACCTACATTATTGCCTCAGTGGGAACATACACTCTCCTGACTGGATAAGATTAAACAGATATTGTATGTATTATGTATCCGATGGGGCCTGTCACGTAGTACATGTTTTCTTCAAAAGCAGACAACGCAGGAATGTTGCTTTTTAATGAATCAATGACTAAAGGTACAATGAATGCATTGCGTTTCTGGAAATGCGCCTATTTGCTCTCTTTCCAAGAGTTAGTCATCAGTCTCCGTTCTGCAAGCTAAGTATTGAGCTACAGCCAGGAGGTGTTTAGCTTAGCTTAGCAAAAAGACTGGAAGAAGGGACAAACTAGCTTGGCTTGCTCCGAAATTAAAAAGCCACCTACTAACATCTCCAGTTACTGTAGGGCAACTTACAGTCAACAATATAGTCACGGCAGTTTAAAATTAGTAGCCGCAGGCAGGATATAAACTACAGTAAAAGTTACACAATGCTAGTTAATACATCTGAACAAAGGTGTCCTTTGTGATACTACTGTTCAGCTGACTGTGTGGTTCTGCACAATTTCCCACTGTTTACATTTGAGTACATTTGTTTTAGGCTTTGGAAATGGAATGAAAACAACAACATCCACACAATCAGGATGTCACTCTCACATATCTACCCAGCAATTCTTTGTGATTTGTGACACATATCATAAAACTAGACACTAGGCAGCCAAAGCATTAGGGCATCAAGATGAACAGGCTTATTTTAGTTTGTGCTGGGCGGTTATTGGTAATTTGAGAGCAAGAGGCAGCTCTTAGCATCAGTCAGGTGTTGTCATTGTTGTTGGTTACTTCCATCACAGTGTTACATGGTTGTGAGTGGTGAAAGATTTGCACTGTACCTTTCTTTCCTTTGAGACTTTTCCCCTCTGTAATATCGCTGTTGGCCTCTGGCTGTGGGCCTGACTCATCATTGGAATGACCGAGCACTTCTTTTGCCAAATTATGGAGGTATTTCAATGCCCTAGAGACATTTTTACAACATTTTTAATATAGAATGACTACATTGCCCTTGCGTGCATGCAGAACACAGTCCTGAAAAGTCTGAAGCTGCTGGCAGTTGGAAGATTGTTCTTAAAACAGCTACATTATTATACTTCTGATCCAATACCTCTACATTTAAACACATTTTTGATTTCATAGGTAGGTATGCACACTTTATT
Source organism: Micropterus dolomieu (assembly GCF_021292245.1). Classification (NCBI taxonomy): domain Eukaryota; kingdom Metazoa; phylum Chordata; class Actinopteri; order Centrarchiformes; family Centrarchidae; genus Micropterus; species Micropterus dolomieu. Next base: position 68,544 of record NW_025743188.1, on the reverse strand, counting down.
TACCCCTAGACAGAACAAACATCTCATGAGAGTAAATTTTCTCTCACTGCAGTGCAATGTACAAAGCATATGACTGAGAGGTGTAAAATCCAGCTATTATTATTGTTATTATTATTATTATTAATCTTATTAGTTGTTGCTGAATACAATACGTGTAACTTACGCTTTAGCAGCACCTCTCCTACGGCGGCCTCCTGGCTGGGTCTCCCCCTCAGGTTCAATCGGAAGTTCCCCTTCAGCCTCCTTACATGGTGGTTCTGTAACTGGTTCCGTTTCCTTTGTAGGCTCCTTCTTCACATACTTTCTCTTTGGCTTTGGTGTCCTATTTTCTTGATGTACAGTATCTAGAACTTCACCCTTCCCAGACGAGATGTCCCCATCAGTGTTGGGAGTTTTTTTGGCCGGAGTCTTTTTGGCCGGAGTCATTTTGGCTGGAGTCTTTTTGGCTGGAGTCTTTTTGGCTGGAGTCTTCTTTGCTCTAACTACCTTTTTAGGTGTGTCCTCTGAGGTTTTCCCATCTGACTGTTGAGGTGTTTTGTCAGTTGCTTCGTTTTCCCCATCTGCAGTCTGTTGAGTGGCATTCTTAGCTTTTCCACTCTTTGCCGGAGTCTGTTTAGAAGTCGCTCCCTCTCCTCTTGACTTCTCTGTAGGTGTTTTTTGCTGGACACTTTCCACATCAAATACGTCTGTTTCATAATCAAAATACTTTGGATTTTTCTTCCGCTGTCGTCCTCTGGAGCTGGGTGTTAAATCGTAATGCTGCTCCTCTTGCCCTGTGAGGAGACTGAAGTTATTACTCCACAGATGTACCATTTATATAGTATAAACTATAAATAATAAAATAAAAGTAGTAAATTAAAATCAAAAACCTACTGAAATGAGAATTGCTTCCCCACAAGAGCGCAACTACCTTTCCATCTATTCTGTGGTTAAATCTCACCAAATGTTACTCTTATAAAAAGAAACAACACTTTTAAATAAAGTAATATATCATACGGCAGGTGTCATTGGGGAATGAAAGATAATGAGCACAAATTAATTCACACTCTTGATTTATTTACTTTGAGCACACAAATAAACAGTTCATAATGTTAAACAATATTGTTAAATTACGTTTAATGAATGTCAAAGATAACACAACGTTGTTTTGTGCAAAATGAATACAACACTACATTAAATCCAAGCAGCTCCAAGATCAATATTATCGAAGACCTGATAACTTAGGCTGTTTAATTTGCACCGCATTAGGATACACAGTGGTTTTTGTCCACCTACAGTAACTCCTAACCGCCAAAGCTGGCCAGTATTGCTGAAAAAACATCCGATGTAGCATCACTAAATGCCAATGGCACAAGATCAAATATAATAAGATCGATAACCTATCAATATAAATTTAAATGAAATCATTCTAAATTTGTAGGCACCTCCATACCACCACACAGCTGCTAGCCTGCCACTCAGCGTGCTCCTCCACAACTGACCAGAGTAGTCAGCAACCTGTAACTAAATTTCCTATAGCTACAGTATCTTGACATTAACTGGAGAGTACAAATTAGTAATGTGTGCTCACTAATATTTTTTCCCCAAATGACACCTCAGTAATAGACAGTAACATAATGCACTGGAAACCTTCTCCAGAGTCATTGGGATCCATATGCCCTGGGTTTCTGGTGCGGTGGCTGTCTTGTCAGATGCCTCCTCATATGTGGAGCAAGTTCCTGCTCACGCTGACCTTTCTGCTGCTCAGAAACAGAAATTAAGACACAGCAACCATCAACCTTTTTTAGGGACCACATCACAATATCTGTAATATATTACTTCTGAAAATATGGAACAAACAAGATAAATTTCTAAAAACAACAACAACAACATATAGGCTTACAGTCATGTACACTGTGCAGTAATATTTTACAATAATACCTTGTGGTTCCTACTTTGGTTTTGACTGATTGACTTGAAGTTTTCAGTCACAATTCAGCAGCCTGTAATAAAAACAATAAGTTATCAGAGACGTCTTCAGTGTATTTTACATAGCCTGACACGTTGCTAAATAATTATTCTGGAAACGTGGAGTCATAGAGTCGAGCATAATACCGATATCACCTCGATATCTCGTCTGTCAAACCAAACCCCATTCAGGAAAGAGACAGTTTTATGCTCTCTTCCATTCTGGCACAAGTACATGAGTAATAAATATACGGATACTTAGCAGATATAATAGTTTTGAACCACTCATCAATTCGGCACGTCTTTTAAATATAACACATACTAAGTACCAAGTTATTTAAGTAACATACTTTTGTTACTCGTTTGTTTTCCCAGTCTTCTCCTACTAGCCTCCGAGCTAACACCACACAGCTAACGCTAAATGGCCAAAGTGTCTGTGGAGTGTAGGGCTTCTTACACTAACGTTAAGCAACTGTAATACTCTTAAAAACAGCTTGTGGCTCACAGACTTTAACGGGAATACTACTAGCACCGTTAAAAACTCACCCAGCGTGAAACCCAGGCTTCCTCTTCCGTGGCGAAGGCTGAATATCCTCGTTCCGAACCCGGGATGCTTGACGTTACCGTCTGGTCACTCGAGATCGAGTCCCAAACTCTGCTACCGGGAAAGACTCTCTGGATGATCACCGGGACCGTATGAACAGGCCCGACATATACATCCAGCCGTTATTCTTTTTCTAATGATGAAATATAAACACCACCCGCGGTCTCTCCACTGATTCAGGTTGCTGAAACTCACACTCCTCTTACATCAGACCGCCATGTTACTGTACTGGTATGGTGGTATCCCACATCGCCCCCTATTAGCAGAAAGTGGAATTACACCGATTAAATACCGGAGCAGCCACGAGTTCAATCCTCGCACTCACTGAGTATCAGATGGAAGTCTCGAGTACATTAACAGCAGTTTAATAGTGGGGGTGCAACATGCACCATTAAAGGACTTTAGAGGAATTGTATTTCGGACTACTGTTTTTATTTGATTACAATTTTTTCTTATAAGAAGGTGAAAACTTAAATCTGTATGCAACTTTATCCCATTAATGCATGTTAACTAACTCGCTTCTTGCAGGTGTTTCTGGCTCTGGAGCTGTGTCAAGGGCAGGGTGGGGACAAAAGGTCTGAGATTAGGGGTGTGATGAAAGACTTTGGTCATATAAAAAGGGCAATTAGATAACTTTTGTTGTGAATTAATATTTATTATGTACCCAACCATGTCACACAGCAAAGAAAACTATAGCTGTCACTGTTTGTTGTTATCAGTTGATTTTAAATATAATATAAATCTTTTTAACTGTTCAAATTATCTTTAAAATATATTCAGCTAGGAGGACATCATGATTGGGGAGGCTATAAAATAGGCGAAACACGCTGTTCATGATAAATACAGTAAAGTCATTTCAATATGCTGTGTATTTGATTTTCATTGCCAAATCCTGTGACCTATCAGCACCTGACTGTTGTTGCTATGCATGCAACTTCTTGTTTTATAACAATTTGTTTTATAAGTCTTAATTAACTCTAGCACTTTAATTTGCTTTATTGTTTCAAAGTCTTGTAATATACATAATATACAAACCTGCTGTAACATGACTTGTATTTGTGAGGCTGGTTTAAAGGGATACAGGTGGCCAATGTTGAGAACTCTTTTACCACTATAATGGAGTGATGTAGGAGGGGCCAGTCATGAGGTGCAGGAATATGTGGGACTAGGCTCAAAGGTGTGCAGGAGCTCATCTAGAGCTCTTATGTCGAGCGAACAAGACAGGTCAAACAATAGGTTTGACCCCACTGGATGAACCTGTGAATGAGCAAAATGGAGAAAATAATGAGAAAATAGAAAACAACAAACTTGTATAAGGGACTAGATACGGTGCTTCTCTTTGTGACAGCTTACAGTTCCCACATCGCTGTTACCAAATAAACAGAGCCCAAAGTCACCATGAATTAAACTTTTAATTATCTGTGGTTATAACACTGCTGGTACTATGAAATAGCAGCACATAACTTCTAAAAAAAACAAACAAGTAATAACATATTAAATGTACAGATCACTGAAGGGTTGGCTGAGACAATAAGTATTTTCACTTTAATAGAAATGATGTCCCACAAAATGGAAAAAATAAGTGCTTTCTTTATGTGTTTACAAATGATACATTACTACTAACTGAACCTTTATTCAAAGCTGGCCTAGATTATATATACTGAATATTTTCTGTATGGATGGTGGTGGCTGGGGCACAAGAAATGAGAACAGAATTCATTATTTTCATCTCATTCTATTCTTATATCATTAACTGTATGGTTAATAACATTACATCCATTTCCAGCATCACATCTAGTACGGCCACTGGATGAAACATTTTCCAAAAGAAATAACTTTAATTAATTCAGGAGGTCAGTTCCAACTCAAAGATTTTACATGTTCACTAAGGACCCTGACATACAGGATCTGCAGTGGTTGATGGGAAAACCAATTAGTCAAAGATAACTTGGATTTGTGGCTTTCAAAACTCAAGTTACATAATGTATCTGTTTTTGGCACTAAAACACAAAAAAATATAAACAATTCATGTTTTTGAACAAAATTACATTGAAATATTCATAAACCTTTACAATGATAACGCAGGTTTGGAGGGGGTTAAAATATTTAGTCAGGGATAAAGTCTCTTAAAGCTGAGCAATGCTGTCCTTTGTGCCATCAAACTGTTCGAAGTGCATGCATGGTGATAAAGATTTGGTCACAAGCATGGGAAGTATTTCAACAGTAAAGGAACTTCAAGCCACTTCCTGAAAACGTTTACATTTTGAATAGAAGGCATTTTGAGACAATAAACAACATGAAAACAAAATTGTTACACAACATTAGTCAAAACATATGAGACATTCGTCTAATTCCTCTTTGCTTTGTTTCTTGTGAATTACAATAGGTACTGGTTTACTTGGTTATAGACCTATGCAACCACTGACCTAGGTGATGAATAATGATCACAAGAACTCTCTTGTTATAATTATTATTAAGAAGTACAGGATATTTAGCATGAACAACAATATCCACAGTGGCTGAACAAAGAAAAAAAATCTGCAGTCCCATTCAAACTTTATCGCAGCAAAGTCTTTTTAAACAATGCAACAACAGGTTAGCACCAAAGAGACAAAAGTAGAGTAACAGTAACATGGCTTGGACTCTTAAAAAAAAGAGTTTGCAAACTCAAGAGTCCATCCTAAATGAAAAGTAAAAATAAAATAAAAACTAGACTTGCAAGCAAGTGTACAGGGGTCCATGCACCCAAAGGAAATTATTTAAAATGAACCATGCTTTCTGAAATACTTCCCATGTACTAGGAGGGTTTTTATTTTTAAAACTTAAACAACACAGATTGTTCTTTCAAAAGGCATCTGATGGAGGGCCATGAAGGGTAAAGAACACTACAGTAAATATTTTTTCTTTGTCAGATTAACAGATTAAAGGGTACTCCTCTTTGAAAGTTTCAAATCAAGACAAAAGATGAATTAATGGTCGTCTTTTAGTGAACTGTGACATGCACAACAGATGGGAAACCAAAATACATTCATAAATGCATAAAAAGTAGTAAAAATTACACAAAAATGGTGTTATAACATCACAAACAAATGACTGACAACCATCCATAACCATACACCACAATAGTAGATACAAAATGCCGAGTACATAAACATTAGGCTACATGCTATCGGTTAAATATTCTGCTAGACAAAAACAGGTCTGTCTTTGAAGAACAGAAAAGAAAAGCACCCACCCTCCATGTTAAATGCTTTTGTATGTTAGCTTTTCTTCAACAGAGTTGGCTGTCACTCGTGTCTTGGCCATCAATATTAAACCCCTCAGATTATCTATTATTGTAACATAAGTGATAAGTCACCTGCAATCCATTAATTTCCTCACCAATATGTTGACGGTCACATTTACTGTTGTTTTTGATCGGCCATTTCTGTGCTTTCTTTGTTCGGGGAACTATGATCCTGCATGAAATGCCTAAAACTGATTAAAAAAAACAGGTCGACTTAGTAGCTTTACCAAGAGCTTTCAAACTTAAAGTATTCCTCAGCAGTTACAGACTGCTCAGTTGTCATCATACAACTGAGCTATGTCCATGAGAACTGATGAAATACCATATGCTGAAAAAGATGTCTTCATGAAAAGCATGTAAGCGGATCGAGTAAGTCTATTTTTTTTGTCCAACTACAATAAAAATGTATTACTGCATTTCTAAGACTACAGGAATACATCTGAAAAACTACATAGATTGGCTTCACACACCGCTGGAGTAACATTTTAACTGCATGTAATCAAATTAAGTATTTAGATTTCTTTGTTTTGTGTTTCTTGGAAACTGGGTGCTGAGAGCATTAAAAGAAGTACATCGTGCGGTAGGCCAGCTGGCTGTTTTCCAGTCTCCTGGTTTGTGTGTTAAGTATGGAGATGGCCCCAGGAGGTAAATACCTTAGCTTAGCATAAAGACAGGAAGAAGGGAAAAACAGCTAGCCTGGCTATTTTAAAAGCTCAAAAATACACCTACCAACATCTCTAAAGCTCACAAACTGTATCTTGTTTGTTTAATTCTACACATATAGAATGTAACAACAACAATTTATGGTTTTAAGGGGAGAGAAAAAACAGCCAGGTGCAGTGAGGCTGCCAAGCAAATGTGCTATACGTCAGGGATGCTATGCGCAGAAGTACTGGGTGGATGGATGACCTGTTCTGTACTTAACAAGAGTGGTATTGATCTGCTACCCTTGTAACTGCGCTGGGTCACTGCACACACGCAAACAGATCCTCTCATTTTACTACTGCCAGCAGACTTGGCTCTAGTATGGCAACTTGATGCCAGCCATGAACGAAGTTGCATTCGCTGTAATGTTCAAAAAAATTTGATCTAGTCAAAACTTCACTGATGGAAATATGGTACAGGAAGAGACACGGTGAGGGAAATCCAGGCCAGGGAGATTTTACCAGAAGACTGACACATCCGACATTATTTAGCCTCAGAAAAGGCCAATCAGTTGTAGCAAAAGAGATGGTAAGTATGAAATTCATATCATACTTAAGAGGCACAAAATCTTTTCAAAGAGAGAGAAAGAAAGAAAGAGAGAGAGAGAGAACACGACTAGACAAGTCTAACAAAATATTATACTGTAGCATCTTCTCTAAAGGTTACAGTAACTTCTTCCCTTCAAGGTAAACATGAAAAACAAGAAGGTTTATCAAACTTTTTAAAAGAATAAGACACATTTAAAGTTGGTGAAAAGAATCTGTTACAGATAAACACACAGATAAACAGTATACTACATTTCTGAAAGCTATACAATGACAACCATCTCAAGAAACAGCCTCTAAACCAGAAGTATACAGTCTCGTATCCACGCTGACACTGTCGTCGTCTAAATACTTTCACAACTTCCAAAAAATTACAGGTTGTAGCTCTGCCATAAGCTGCCTTCTCTCCTGTTTGTTTTCCTCTAATAAAACAGAGATGGACACTCGACGGTGTCTTTTTCTACCTCTGTTAAGTTGAGCTCTGATGCATGACAAGCATTAAGGAAAGTGTCATGTTTAGTAGCGTATTTAGGGTCTTTTTAAGTGCTCCTCTGTCGCTTTACAGCATCAGGGTGGGGTTCCATTATTCCCGGCCGTTTCAGATTCCACTGGTCAATCTGTCTTTGCCTGTCCTGCTGCTCCACCTCTGATTCGCTGGATGAGCTGCCAGTATTACTGCTGCTACTGCTGCTGCCGCCACCGCTACCGAAAGCAAAACAATCCTTCCGCTTCCCATCGGCCTTTCCCCTCTCCCCTCCTTTCTCCGCCTTCTCTCTCCTTTTCTCCTCCGTCATCCCGCTGTTGTCCTCTTCAGGTTTGTCAACATCAGCCATTTCCATCCCGATCGGGGCCTGCTCCGGTCCCGGCACAGCTTCTCTCCGGTCCATGTCCACCCACAGCGGTCCGGGAGGAGGCTCTAGAGGGGTGTACTGGAGCATCGGCTGCTGGAGCTGGGTGTCCACCTGTGGAGGGAGGTTCTGGTGCTCTGGGTGGAGGAACTGGGTTTGGTGCTGGAGGTGGTGCAGTGGTTGCAGAGGGTGCTGCAGGGGCTGGTGCTGGAGCTGATGCTGCTGTTGATGGTTGTGGTGGTGGTGGTGGTGGTGGTGGTGCTGATGCTGCTGATGATGCTGGAGGTGATTATGGTGGTACTGATCCACGGTCTGTTTCTCTACATCGTGGACAAACTCCTTGGGCTGGTTTTTCAGGAACTTCTCAAACTTCTTGGAGGCCTTTTTGTTTGTCACAAACCAGTCCTGTTGACAGAGGAGGAGTGAAAATACAAGACAGATTCAACACAAGTTAGTAGGCGAACTCTTCAAAGAGGTTTTGAGCGTTTAATTAAATGGCATCTGCATACAATAACGCAGACAGAGCAGCCATTCATTGTAATAAGAAAAAGGTGAAAAGATACTTGTGAACTATGTCAGTACCTGTGAATGGACAGAGTTGATGTGGTACTTCACTCCACTTTCAGAGTTAAACTCTTTATTGCAAATCAGACATCGGTATTTTCCAGCCTCAAAGTCACCCTGAAATTAGATCAAAGGAAACAAAAGATCCATGAAATTATCATCAGTTATTTTGCAACAATCAATGGTTATTTGTATGAAGGACCAGAATGTTATTTGATTTGATGAATTAAATTAAGTCTTTAAAATCATGTATTCAATCTTGTATCTATACCATAGTGAAAAAAAACTTTTACATTTACAAAAGGAATTCTCCGTGCTTTATTAGGGAAAACAGCAGGTAGCACGGTATTCTGCCCCTAATCCCAATAAGCACGATTTTTTTGTACGTTCAATAGACAATAGCATATTTTATTTCAGAGATGGAGAAAAAAGTTGACATACTCTTGTGCAGAGTCCCAGGTGAGCTTTCAGTCCAGACACACTGGTGTAGGTGCAGCCACAACCCTGAGGAAGACACAAATGAGGTCACATTATAGGTCCTGCACTTCAGAGAAAAAAATATGTATTTTATTAAAACACTTAATCAGATTCTGTGGTTTAAAAATGTCTAACAATAAAGGAAATACAAATTTTACCAATACCAAATTTAAAGTACCAAACCCACCCTGGTTGTTTGACCACTTATGAAAAGCAAAGTGCTCATTATGTGGGTGTAACACTTGACACCCACCTTTCTTTTGAAAATCAAGTGGCTCTAGTAGTGCAACGTTGCTTTCTTCAGCCGAGGGCCAAATTAAATCATGGAATTGTTGAGTTACAGGGATTCAACTTGTCTATGAATCATCACAACTGAAAAAGTCAGGTTAATAATCCATCACACTGACAGATTCGGCGGTTTAAAAATGGATTGACAAAAGGAAAACATCCAATCATAAAAGAAAAAGAAATTCTACAAAAACCATATATGAAGGACCAAACCTGAAATAAATTTATAAAGATGCATAAATTTATAAATAAATAGAGCAAATTTATCAATTCCACTTATTACAAGATTATATTCCTCACCTTAACTCATTTTATACCTTATTATACATTCAGTCTAGAGTAATGGAAATTTATCCTTTAGTGAGTTCAATCCAGACGTCTTTTAAGGGTTTTATTCTTTGCAAAGGGTCAGATAAACATACAGAGTGCAAACAGTCTGCAGAAGGTAAGACCAAGAGCCAGTGAAGAAACAGGTGACTTTATACTGTAAGTGTGTTACGCAGCTGTCTTATGAAGGCAGGGAGTAGAACCAACTATCCTGAGATGAAGGCATTTCCATCACACTAGTCACCCTGTTTCATCAAGGCTGCACACACAGCAGTGATCATAACCAGACAGGAAATAAATAAATGCATAAACAAATAAATAAAACTGTGCCAATTCTTACTTAAAGCATAACCCTAGCTATAACTATTAGTGCAGTGTTTCCTACCTGGTTGGGACACTGGACTTTCCTCTGCAGCTTCACCTCATTCTTCCACTTCCTCAGCACCTCTTGGCTGAAGGCAGGCAGGCCTGGCCGTGCGTATTTCAACTGAGAAGGCCAGCATGAACAAGAGGAGATCAATGAATGTGTGAAAGCCAACTTAGGAACACTTACATTTTCATTATATACTAGCATAAAGGGGAACTACTTCATGTGTCTCTTCTGCCTTCGAAACTGTATTAAATACGTTTACCAACTTCTTTCAGCTCCTCAATCAACCCACATTCGTACCAGTTTGTGAAAAAAAATAATAATTTTAAGAATAAATAATATACACACAAAAAAACCCCTCATATCATGCAAAGTGATAAATACATTTTCAGACAAACTGAATCTTCTCTTGCCTTTTTGTCATCTGGCACCAGGTCTGACTGAAACTTCCTCTTGGGCCAGTCTTTGGGCAGCTCATTGTTGGCAATCTCAGCCAGGTGGAAGTTTGCCACCTGGGCCGATGCTCGCTGCACCCTGCCGCTGGCCGTCCGCTCTGGGTTGGCCTCCCTCTGAGCCTTCTGGGCCTCGTCTTCCTCACTCTTCTGGGGCGTCTGGGTAACAGGAGGGGAAATATTTTAAGAGGGTGTTATCACACCCGCCAACTAAACTAAACTAGGCTGTGGTTAATTATCAACTTAACCAGCGGCAACAATGATATAGCAATCTTTTTTAATAGCAGGAGAATCCAGACCACAGGCGCGTCTCACTCTCTCCTGCAGTGCCGTCGCGCCAGGGTTTGCGTGTCAAATAAGACATCCAGAATTTTGTCAAATGAGAATGTAAAAGTTGAATGTGTCACAGGGCAGCCACAGTCCCTCAGACCTGCTTTTAACCTGATGTTGTGATCTCTGTCATCACACGCGACTGGTCGCACGCACACACACATCAACACAGCGTTCAGTCAGGGTGTGAGTGTGCGTGGCCGAGCAGTGTGGAGAAACAATGCACAGGAGAACAAGACAAAGAGAAAAGGCAGAGCTGGGAGGGAGAAAGGCAAGGGCCAAGTGCCGGTAAATGGGGTCAAATTACAGATAACTTCATGATTTAGGGACATGGTGTTACTACTAGCAGGGCTGCCCTCATATCACAGCCACCTTTCCAGAGTGAATTTTATTTTTTAACAAAAGTAGCCCTGTAGGAAAGCAGGAGATGAGTTTGTATGAGAATAATCTGGTAAATAAAGACCTGTATACTTGTTTCAGGTGGACATATCTCCAGTTACTCAGAGCTACCACAGCTTCATGATGATAAACATAAATCCAGTCAGACCTCTGAGGAAATGCAGATGCAAAACAAACAATCCAAAGTGCCAAAAAATGATAAAGGCCTATATAAAATTGTAATCCTGTTGCCTTAATTTATTCTTTGCTCTTTGTTTCTAATGTAGAAAATTGTTCTACTCTGTATTACAGGATTTACTGCTGTTCAAATAGTGTTTCTAATGACTTTATTTCAGTTTAGTTTTTATCTTTTCAATTAATCTTTTGACACCCATGCAGCACTTTTAGTATATACAATGAGAAGCTACTCTTTTATGTGTTTATCTTAATAGGGCAATAATAGTCTAAGTTCACCGTTTCACGTCACATTTCACTATTACATGTATTTAAAAACAAACTCGCTTTACACACAACCTTATGATAATATTTGTACATTTTAGCACGCCAATTTAAGCATGCCATTGTCAACTTTAATCATATAAAACATAATTTTCCGACAACAAAAATGTGGCTAGTGAAAATGCTGCGTGGCTAGTAACTCTGGAAAACCAAAAAAGTTAATGTCAAGCCCTGTGTGTTATACAGCTTCATACCATCAAGTTTAAAACTAGGTTTGGATGCAACAGATTTAAATATATTATGATTTAATCCAGTGCAACCCAGTCAACATAAATTCATTATGATGCCCTTGAATGTAAAACATGTTGACTTTATTTGTGTATTTAATGCGCTAACTAAAATTTTTTGGTCTGAATCATCTGAATTAGCACGTGGAATAAAACACTCACAGGAGCATGCTCTGATTTCAGGTGGTACTCCAGACCGGCCTTGGACTTGTATGTTTTCCCACAGTGAGAGCAATTCAGCAGCATCTTCTCCAGCTCAGACTCCTCCTTCCCACACTTCTTCATGTGGTACACGTAGCCCATGATGCTAGTGAAGGCGGCATTACAGCCCTAAAAAGAGAAAAAATAAAACTGTTTACCATGGGATCATCAGAGATCTTTTCATGTATTATTTTAAATAATCGCCTATCCTAAATGAGTAAGAATTTTCAGTTTACCTCTTTAGAGCATTTTAATTTGCCCAGTCTCTTCAGGATTTTACGCAGTTTGTCTTTGATTACTCGATCATCCAGGTCCTTGGCATCATCAGCTGAGGGCTAAAACCAGATGAAAAGAGGCAGCTTAAATCTGTGTCAACCTAACACTTAAACTCCACTTAGTGTGTTTTGATTGTCAGTGTCCACTTTTTGAAGACACTATTATACAAATGAATAAGATAAACGGCAAAGAAACACCTGTACTTCAGTGAAAGCTTTGTTTACCTGCACAATTCCTCACAATTACACAGCAAAAAAACTGCCGCAAACTGTGTGTCTGAGTTAGATCTAAATAGTTAAATGGATTAAAAATGGACGAAGGTAGGCACAACAGTGCTGAAATGTCTTACCAGATGGCTGTGGTCAGCCATGATGTGATACTTCATCCCCGTTGAAGACTTCAGCTGTTTCCCACAGTGTTGACAGGTAAAGGGTTGCTGCACAAAATGTAATAAAGTTAAGTCATACGTGCTGATTTGTACAGTGTAGTTTATAAACCAAGGACTTTAAATACCACAACACATGGAGGTAATATGATGGTAACATGATGGTTAGAAATTAATCTCTGTATAAGCTACTTGCCTTTCAGAGGTGTTTGTCCTCTCTAGATAACACCAGATTGTGTATCTGGTGATTACTATACTTTACTACTATACTGTATGAGTAAGAGCTTTGTCAGACAATATAGTATAAAGGCTTTTTAAATTAGACTAACTTAGTGTTCAAACACTGAGTGCTCACCAGTCTGCAGTTCTCCATGTGTTTCTTCAGGCCATCGACGGTCTTCCTGCTCACACTTTTACACTTAGGACAGGTGACTCTGCCTTTGGCCACAATCTGGAGTTGCCAACGCTCCTCTTGACTTCCTGGTGGATGTAAACAAATAAAGATTGTATTTTATTTTACAAAGTGGAAATGTTTAATACTGAGGTGCAGTCCATCTGCAGCCCTTTTGTTTTCTGACATGATGTCCTTATATTACCAATAAATATTTCTGAATCTGTTTTCTTCACTTTTCTATGCAGGATCGATTAGAGAAAACTAAAACCAGATTTATTCATTTTTTTTGTACCTGAGAGGAGTAATTTTAGTTGACAGTTGTGGGGATGGGTAACAGAAAGTGAACAGGTTTTCCTACTCAAACATAACATACAGTGGTTGGCAGCTGCTCCTCAGGTCAGCCTGTCTCACCTGGAGGGTAGGTAGGAGGCTCCTTCTTGGTGGAGGGGACGAGGGGTTTCTGCTCCTCGCTGGGTTGGGCAGTCGAGGCCTCCCCAACACTGGCTGCATCTGAACCTGAAATATTTACATTAGATGAAAATATTTACTAAGATTTAGATCATACCTATATTTTACTGCTTTTTCTGTTGCTGTTTTGTCATTTCATAAAATTCCCTATCTTCATGTAAGAAAAACCCTGAGCAATGTGTTTGGACTGGAATAGAAAAAACAACTGTTGCGTCTCTGGTAGCATCCAAACGATCAAACCCCTTCAAAGGGATTGTGCTCATTATACAGTACATCAAGAGATTACTACACTCCAATTATGTTCCTCCTGTACAAATAGTCATATGTTAGTCTTCACAGAATGCTACTAAAACATTACTGCTAAACTAACTGCTAATACTAAGTTAATTTCATCTCAACAGTACCAAATATGATTCATGTTTGCGGGTTCATAATATGATCAGTTAAATTGACAAAATAATGGTGCTATGACTGAAATATAATTAAAAAATGTCCTCTACAGACCACAATAATCTATAATATACATATGGCCTATCAGAAGCTCTATCCAAACATTTATGTGCCTTCTAATGCTTCTGCCAAACACAGAAACAAGTCAACCCACTTTGTATTTTTTCTTTTACCTTGCATCAATTTCAAAATAACATTTTTATTGTGGCAAGAAAAGAATCTGAAGACAGGACAACCTATTGAAATCAGAGGAGGTGGTAACTTACAAGAGTCTCTGCCCTCTGGTGGCTGTGGGAAGTTACTAACAGGTGGGCTGCGCTCCATCTCCACTCTCTGGACTTTCTTCATGTTCAAGTCTTCAAAGTAACAAGCGCAGAACAAAGTCAATTCAAAACCACAAAAACAAAAAATATCTTCACTCTACATTCTGTACAAACACAGTTTTCTCTTTTACAGTACACAAATGATTGCATGCAAGAACAACCCAAAACACTCACACATATATTAGGGAATTTAAATATTTAAATACTATTACATACTATTGATATACATACATAAGGTATCAGAACAGGCCACTTTGTAATATTTTAAAGTAGAGGAGCTGTTGCAGTCAGCCAATCAGGGTCCAGTTTTATGAGGACTTTTGTATTCATTTAATTTTATAATTCAGTGTTATCTTGCAAAATGTCATGTAAAATATAATTCCTTAATGTATTTTACAACAATATTGCAAAAAAAGGGGAGGCAGACCAAAAGCGGTGGCGGTGAGTTTACATACAAAGTCAATGCAAAGACGCGTAGAGCCGCTATTTCCTGACAGGCGACGCGAAGGTGACGCAAAGGCCTTTGCGTAAGTTGAAAATGTCCAACTCGGGCAAATTTTCGCGGGTTCTGATCGCCTTCTCGTGTTGTGTGTGAACACTTGCAGCAAATGTACTCACGCGAGGAAAGCGTCGTGAGGATTAAATTCGCGTTTGGTCGGAAAGCACCGTTACTCTATGTTGAAGCCACAATTGTCTACTGTCAGGATAATGTGTATGAGAACGTACCAGGTCTCCAGACATGGCCTCTGTCTCTGCTCGTGTTGCTCCAGCCTTGGTCTTGACCTCGGCCAGTTCCCCATGCCTGCTCTGGCCCTGAGGAGGCCCTGTCTCTGACTGAATCCCTGCCTGCGTTCCAGACCTGATCCTGGCCTCGGTCTCTGCCAGCTGCCCAGCCCTGCTCAGGACCTCTGTCTCTGCCCGTCATCCAGGCCTGGTCTGGACCGGTATGGGCCCTGTCCCTGCCTGGAATCCAAGTCTGGTCTTGACTAGAGTGTCCCGCACGGTCTCTGCCAGAGTTCCAGACCTGCTCCTGCGGCCGTTCTCTACCCGGCGCCCAGGCGTCGGGGCCTCTGTCCCTGCTGGAGTTCCAGCTCTGGTCCTGAGGCTGGGGCTGTTCCCTGCTGACCTCGGGGCCTTGAGGCCACACATCCTTCCCCACCAGTCTCGGAGGCAGCCTTGCAGTGGGTGGAGCCATGGACGCTGGATCTGCCCCATTCGCAAGGCCAACTGATGACATCACAGAGCAGCTGGTGGTTGGGTAATCTACTGTTCCTATGGAAACACTCTGCAGGTCCTCATACCTGATAAAAAACAACATCCTTTACTTTATTTCACAAATGAAAGTTATTTGACTGGATAACTTATGATTTAACAGTGAACTTTGTTGTGAACTATTGTTGCCCTTTCTAAATAACAGTCTTGAGTGGTCAGGGTTGTGGATGGGATGCAGTCCCAAAACTATTTATTGTGCAACTGATCTAGAGGTGGTGTCTTCAGAGAGACATGTTTATTACTAGCATTATTACTACCAGTTTGAAAACCACTTGGCGAATAATGTGTGCAGCAAATGTCTGTTTTAGGACATCAGAGGAACAAACATGATTCCACAAGCATCAGACAACGAATGACAGCTTGACTGGCTGAGTCAAAGCTTGGAGATGAATGGCTGACAACGTGGGTAGTGTATGATCATGGTCCAACTGAAGGATGCTGTTGTATTTTTAATTTCATTAAGCAGTGATCTATCTTGTTCAGGTGAACTGATTTCACTTAATGCCACAACAGGATCTACATGTGAAGGGGCTGAAAAAATTTTCAAAGAAGCCACCCATGGAGATAGTCTGTTCAATTTAACTGAAAATTAGTTTATTTATCTACACCCCGGTTGACTTTCCAACAAAAATAAATCAAAGTGGATCAACACATGATTTCAATTACTTCTTTGAAGGGCTGCAGTCGGAAAACTGTTTACTCTCCGCCATCTAACTTTTCAAAGGCCATATCGCACACCTACTTAAGGGCCACCCATGAGCGCCCTAGTGACGCAGAATCCAGGAGGAGTAGGACCATAAAACAAAGAAAACAAATTTCGTCTTATTCCATAAATCAAAATGGGAAAAACTAACTCAAAATATCCCATCTCAATTGATGCTCATATTAAATTATATTAAGTACAGAATAATTTACTGTCAGCCACTGGAACAAAATTTGGTTTGGCTTTGCCCAAACAGGTAACGTCATCTGTACCGTCATATGCATTATGTAGTACAGTGAAGTTTAACGAATAACAAAGGAAGGGTTGTATCATGCAATGAGCTCTGTGAGCTGAACTGGCAGCTTCACACTGACTGACTGACACTGAACATAGCTCAACTTTGACCACACGTTGTAACTATGTTAAAACAGTCCATGAAATGGTAATTTCCTAAAAGGAGCTCTGTGTGTTGCATTGTAATAAAAATGTACTACTCATTGTGCCTCTTTTACCTCTTTCTGTTTGTGTACCCTTGAAATCTTACAATTTAAGTCAAATTATTGACTTTTATTCATCATCACATGTTGTTTCTATGTTAACTTGTTGGATTAGATGTTGTCAATCCAAAAATGTATAATTTATGTTACATTTTAAGCTTCTCACACCTGAACCAAATCATACTAGCCACAGCATACACATTCTGTTTACATCCTCATGAACGTCGAATGAAGCAGGCAGCTGTGTAATAAATGCTGACATTTAATATTCAAGGGCAGACTGCGTATTTTTGGTTCCATTAACAGTATTGCGTTAGTTGTGTAGCTACACAACAGTTACATCTGCTACATGCCATGATATTGTAAGTCCACTTACAATATAGACTATAAGATGTAACCTGGTTTAATTTGGTGATATAACTTAAGATTGTTATAAAAAGTAGCTGACACAACCTGCTGCAGAGATACAAAAGGTGCTAAAAGGGTTGAAGATGTCACAGCTAGTGACTTCAGTTTCCAAGGTACCTGACATTTTGAAAAATATAATAACGCGCACTTTTGTGTTTATTAATGTCAAGAGATTCATTCATTATCGTGCTGAGTGAATATGCAGTGCCTGTTGTGCAATTTGTCATGCAGATCTACAATCTATAAAGCAACAGATCTCTTACCTTTTTCTACCATACGTTCTTTTCATCTTTAGAGCATCTTGGGCTTCAGACTCGTCATTCTAAAACATTTAAGTACAGAAATGTGAAGATGAGATCCAACAGCGTGCATAAAGTTAACAGATTCTGAGTATTAGCAGACGGAAATGGACAACCACATTCAGACACTTCTAATTAGCAGCATTTTCCCCTTTAACTTCTTGATAGTTTGCTTAAATACAACATCATCACAAAAACAACAGGATGCATGTTCTGTGCATACCGTACGAGTTCATTCTCACCTTGGGATATCCAGCTGGATTTAATTCACAGGTTCTTTCTGGCATTCGCTGAACAACTGTTGAAGAGGTGAAATTTAACTTGGTTCAAAATCAGAGGTGAAAGCACCTAATTTTCACAGCTAAAATGCCCACAAAGTCAGCTGTATCCTTCTCATAATGACTTAAATAAATAGTTTTTCTTTACCTGGACATGGCACTCCACTTTTAGGTTGTGACTGGACAGACTTTCTCTTTCTTGGCATATACAAAGGTGACATATCCCCTCCAATGTGTGCAGGGTCCATTCTAGGAGTGCCAACACCCTGTAGAAATCACCACTGAAAACAAAGAAGAGAGAACATCAAAAGATGTGTGGTGGAAAAACATGAAGGACACATTCTGGGTCGCATTTTTATCATTTCTTTTAATAATGCTTCCACTAGTTTACATAATTCATAATAATTTACATTTCTATGTTTGTGACAGGTGCGTGATAAAACTCATGATAGTGTTCTGATTCATCAAACAACACAACTTAAGTGGAGGCCGAGCAGAGGCAGATTTTACTACAAAGCCAGTCAGAGAAGAATATTTTCTATCAAGTGATACAAATAATCAACAAGTATTGATTACTTGTCTGTATTTCTTTAACTCAGTGTTAATAATTCTGAATTTCAGTCCACCATATAGACAACAGATAAAAGTTTTGTCTTGCCAGTAATTCTTTATTCTAAGATAAAATCTGGGCCTACTTGCAGTTATTAGTTTTTCATTACTTTATTTTTAGCTATTTATTTAGATATCTCCCCCAAACTACTGTATCTCATTTGCATACCTTAACTAATTTCATTTCTTGTTTTGTCATCAGCATACAAGCCAGTGGTGGACAGTAAGTACATTTACTCAAGTACTGTTCAAATTATTAGTATTAATATTTGAGTATTTTCTTTTCATGACACTTTCTACTTCCACTACATCTCAGAGGGAAATATTGTCCTTTTTACTTCATCACTTATCTGACAGCTTAAGTTGCTAGTTACTTTACAAAGTAAGATTGTTTACACACAAATGCTTGTTTTGACAGGCCAAAGCCTCAAAATGATGTTAAAAATATATTAAAATAAACAAAAGGAAAAGCAGCCAATCCTCATATTTGTGAAGGTGGAACCATGAAATGTTTTTACATACACAAAAAGACAAACAAACAAAATTGTGAACAATTAAATTTCTGTCAGTCAACAAATGTACTGTAATTGCATAAACTGTTGGGTAGTTAATAACAAAACATCAAAAATGTTTGTGTGTGTGTGTAAATATCTTATTTTGTTAAGTAACTACATTTGTGTTAAAAAGTGGTGGGGACATAGGGGCTCCAATCAGGGGTATGAAGAGACACTTAGCTCACGAGACATCACAATGTGCAAGATTAGGTTCATGAGAACGAGATGAAAATATCTTTAATCAGTGTTTTAAAGATATCCTCATTGCCGAGATATATGAGTGGGGGGTCTGAGGGGACCTCCCCCAGGAAATTTTGATCTTTAAATACTTCATTTCATCCATTCTGGTGAAAGTTTCTGCACCAATTTAAGGTGGAAATGTTTTCATTTATGTAAAAGGAAACACAAAATTCCGACATTACAAAATATATAAATATAAATATATAATATATATAAATATAATAAAATATAAGTCAGTGCAGCTATCAGGCATTCTGTGTTGCTTTCAGATCTGTTTCTCCTGCAGATCTTTTCTCATGTAATATCATCCCTGCTGAGGCAACACATATGCAGGCATGATTTAGTTGTCCCTCCTCTTGTGTCATGTTCACAGGGAGAGAACAGAAAACTTGGCCAAAAAGAAACTGTATCAAGAAGTTGTTAAAGTTACTGATTGGTGCATGCATGTTTTTTTATAATCAGTAGCTTGTTTGTTTTCAGCTCAAGTTACTTTTTTTGGACAATGCACATTTGTTTCTTCTATATTTTAATTGCATTGCATGTTTTCTTAATGGTTAAATAAACCTTTCTATAGGAATTTTCATTTGTTATTTAACTGCAACAAGTTATATTTCAGAACAT
Organism: Micropterus dolomieu; assembly: GCF_021292245.1. Taxonomy (NCBI): domain Eukaryota; kingdom Metazoa; phylum Chordata; class Actinopteri; order Centrarchiformes; family Centrarchidae; genus Micropterus; species Micropterus dolomieu. Next base: position 48,699 of record NW_025743188.1, on the reverse strand, counting down.
TTTTTAAAACAAATTATGTTTTAAAAAAGTGGTGGGGACTTGTCCCCAGCGTCCCCAGTGTAAATGACACCTATGCTGTTATATATGAACTTAAGTAAAAAGGACAATTTCTCTCATCTGAGATCTAAAAAAAATGAAAATATTCAAGTAAAGTACAAATACCTCAAAGTACTTGAGTAAATGTACTTAGTTACTGTCCACCACTTGGCAAAAGACTGAAAAACAAGATTTCTCTGTAGCATCATGAAGGTCTTGGTAGAACATTTGGCTGCAACAAGGTTCTTTAAAGTACTAAGTAACAAAAATGAGTTCTGCTAACATGTAGCGTGCGCTTCACTGTTTCCCGCTGTCCCGTTATGTTTACAGTATGTGGTGTTGTATTTCCATCATGCTCGTGTGTGTGTGTTTGTTTCAGTGTGGATTTGCCCCCCTCGCATGTCACGTTGAAGGCCACTACTGTCTGCTGGTTTCACGGTCGAAAAAACCTGGGCAGAGCTTTTAAATGACGACATAAAACTATTAAAATACAGGTAAAGTGTGTGCTGTCTGTTTTTCTCTCGGTCCAGTAAACCACCCATAAAAACCAGCCATACCAAGACTGAGGCAAAGAGACCTGAAACCACCATCATTGTGAGTGTGTGTGTGTGTGTGTGTGGGTGTGTGTGTGTGGATAAAAAAAAAATAAAATTGTGCTTTTGACGACGACGTGCAAGAAAACACGAAAACTGCAGCAAAGGCAGAGCAAGTGTTGGCGAGCAAACAAGCCGTTTTTCCTCCTCTTGGCGGATGCACCGTTAACCTGTCCCATCTACCTTTCATTGTTTCTTAACGGAGGAAGAAATGCAAAAGAGCCTACCGTCCTACGGCTCACTCCCTCTGCAAAGGACGCTTAGCCTCCATGTCTTCGAGCCTGGCCTCCTCTGTCGCCTTTCCCCCGGCAGTGATACCGCCAGGAAGGCTAACATCGAGGAAGGCCCGATCCGGGTGTTAAAAACTCTGGGACAAAACCTTTACCTCTGACAGCGTCTAAATATGAACCAGTACACACACGTACACCGGCATAATTGACCACACTGTATCTGTATCGTCGTCAGCGGAACGCCCTCCTGCTGGAGAACAAATAAGACCCGCATCTGCCGCTGCCTTCACGTGCTGTCGGAAATACCGCAGTTCAGTCATTTATATACAGTGTGATTTGACCTAGTCCAGTGCAAACGTTTTGGGAAGTACAGTTGTTTAAAATAAACTTTTTCTAGATGATAAAATTATTCACTAATGCCTTTGCAACTTCAGGGAGTGGTGGAACAACACCAATCCCACCAATTAGAGATATGATACGATTTAGGTGATCATTTCAGTATTCACCTACTTCCTCTCCGATCAGGCATGGAGGTTATCAAGTCTGGAAATAGGTACATTCACAATATATAGAGAAAAAAAAAAAAACAGATTTTGAAGTAAAAAAGTAAATTTTTTGACCAAGACTATTTTTTGTTTAGCATCTATACTATTACACATAATATTGTTTGACCTATATTAAATTGAAATGTAGTTTCTTAGGCAACATGTGATGCATTTTTTCCTTTCTAATGTCAAACCACTATGCTAATACAGCTAGCTAAACATTGGCTTACAGGGGTGGGGTCTTTAAAAAGTGTTACAACCATCCACGATACATAAAACTAGGGACTTTCATGATTTTAATATTGCCCTTTGCTGCATATCGGTGAGTATCAGCCCACTTCAAGCACTGACTGTGCATCTGATTAAGAATATACACACACTGACACACACAGACACACACTTCTTAGACCTAAGGATGTACAGAGATGTTCTTTAATTAAGTACATTTTAGAAGTATTTCTTAAGTGTACTTTTAAGTAAGTTTATTCTATAGTTACAGTGAGAGAGAAACATTGTTCTTTTATACCTGTTTTTGAAGCATATCCTATAGTGTAGCATCTATTTTTTTTCTTCTTTTGTCTCATTGTTACAACTTACCCCAGCACTCATTGAGTTCCCCTGTTACAATCTACCCCAGATTGTAACAGTGGAACTCAATGAGTCTGACATCAACTCACGAGGTCTGTGAAATTCTTGTAGGGGATTGAATTGGTCCCATTTGTAGTGAACTAATGTGGGTATTTTGTATAAAAGTTTGAGAACTCTAGCTAAAAACTTGAGTGAGTTATAGTTGCTGAAGCAAAAAGTGTTACAACCAAACCCGGTCTCCCCTACTTGTATAGGGCTGGGCAATAAAACACTAATTATAAATATTGTGATTTAATTTTCCTCAATAACAATATAACAAATGTTCAATAAATGTTTGATTCAATTCATTTAACTAATTAGCACTTCATTTTTCTATTAAGATGTTTAATTTGTTGAGGGAAAGGGACTGACTCATGCATATTTGTTGAAATTTTCTTTTCGTCATAATTGTTTTAAATGTTCTACCTTGGATTTGTTAAGTGAGCCACTGTTTGGCATCAAGTGTTTGTCATGTTCTGACCATAAAGAATAGTTTAAAACCATAATAAACCATATGGTTTCTTCACTCAAGAGCAAAAATCAGCCTTTAAACTTGAAAAAAATTGAGTTTGACATTTATTTTGATTATTATAGATATTGAATGATATGAAATTCTTTATCGTGATAACATTTTTGATCATATCGCCCAGCCCTACTCGTACTTTACTTGAGAATTTCTATTTTATACTTCCACTCCTCTACATGTTCCAGCAGTCGTTCTCAAAGTGAGAGGGGCGAAACACCACTTCAAAGGAGTCATGGATGTTGAGCAGAGCTGAAGTTGCATGAATATCATTAATGTGGTGACATAAAAAAAAGTGCTCTGATGCTAACAATGTTATTTTGCTAACCTGAATCTTGTTTATTTAAATCACCTGTATTGTTAATGATTGATCAAATAAACTACTTTTGTCTTCTAAGGAGGGCCTGCATTTGAGGAAGAAAATTTACTTTTTATTCCACTACATTTATCTTACAGCTATAGTATAGATCAATAGGTTACAAACAAAACATTTGATCACCTTCTAAAATATGATGCATTGTTACAGATTAAACTGCCCAACAGTTTAGAAAGTACTTACAAGTTGCTCCACCTTAACCAGCTGCAGTAGTAACATGCTTCTTCCCATTTTATACATCACTAATAATAATCCAATAATATGTCATACTAAAGTGCCCTCTGGGAATCAATAAAGTTGTATCTTTATACATAATATGACATTCTGCTTGAGTACTTTTACCATTGGTACTTCATGTAGTCTATATTTCTTGATAAAACATGTTTACACGTAACATTTTAATTGCAGGACTTCTACTTGTAATGAGTATTTTTATATCGTTGTATTTCTACTTTTACGCAAGTAAATGAGCCAAGTACTTATTCCACCACTGTTTAGAGATAAGTTAAAAAGAAGCCATTAAAAAAAAGTCCAAATTTCCAGGTTGTGAAAAATTCCTTAGGCTTTTCAGAGGTTAAGTGGTCAAACGATCCAATCAGTCAAGGTTTTTATTTCACAGTGTTGCGAAGTCTGAAGTCGTTCTTATTGATACCTTTTAACTGATCTGTAAAGCTTTAGTAACTTATTTATCATGTCACCATTTATAAAGCCATTACTTGTGATTTATAAAGCCTTTAAGGAAGATATCTAATTAGAGAGTGGTTGCCTACTAAATGGGATTGTTGCCACTCACTTGTCACAAAATGTGCATAAACTTTCTATAAAATTGTAGCTAAAAAGACTAAATGAGTGAGGCCAGTCCCAACCCAGAAAACCTCTACTATCTGTGCTCAGTGGATAATTATGACACCAAACCACCTGAGAAGAAGTATTTTGGATTTGACACCATAGATACTGCCTCACACCTACCATGACAACAAATCTGATATCACCTGTTAGCTTGTCACTCAAGTGAGGCAGTGGAGACACTGCAAAATGACTGAACAATATTTACACTACAACATAGTTTATGTAGGATTACGCTATGTGGGTTGCATTTAAATTGTTACAGTACACATGTTCATTCAAATTTGTGTGTCTGTGCTGGAAAATTATATATCTGCAATTTGATTAAACACAAATTCATTTCGGTATCAGTATCTGCCTCAAAACTAGATTTGACAAAAGGGACCATTTCCCTAACATCAGGTAATAAAGGAGGACAAGGGTTAATATCCTTTGTGCTTTAACTAGCCCTAGTCACTGTGGAAAATACCAAGCAGAGACGGCTTTAGCTCAGACGAACTGAGCCGAACAATGTGGTGACTGCAACATGGGAAGTATGACTTTCTCTTATCACTTCTCAGTTGTGTCATTATGAACCATGAACGCATAGCATTTAATTCCATCCAAACACAGAAGGAACTCATTGAGTGACAAAACAAAACAATTCATACTACATATTTTTGACTTTCAGCCGTCACACAATCCTAAAAACATCACTGCTGCTGATGTTGCTATATTTGTCTATGTTGTTCTTTTTTTTCTACCAAAATGTGTGAATGCATCAACCAGTGTGCGTTTCAGTCTTCAGCACTCAGTCATAAAAGACTACGAGCAGACCCTGAAGGCAGCAGCAGCCAGCAGCACGGGGACCTGGGAGGCGGGTCCTCATTTCAGCAGCCTGCCTGTGAGCGGAGGCTGCGTCAGGGGAGCAGGATAGGATAGGCTATTTGGTGAAAGTCGTGGATAGATGGCGTGCATTTAACACTGCAAATATTTAAAGTTGCAATGATTGATTGATTTGGCCACTTGGGAGCAGAAGAGCGCCACAACAAGCTGAGAAACATATAGTGTATTGACGATAACTAAAAAACAAAACAAAAAAAACGACTCCCTTCACCCCCCATGTGAGGGGACTCTACATTAAGCTATTTGTTGGGACTCTACATTAAGCTATTTGTTGCCCATATAGGCTATAGCACAGCAGTGTTATGAACATATTTGCTCTGTAGTTACTCGTTTCTCCTGCAGCGTTCATATCTTTTGTCTTGTAAACACAGTTTGTGTCTCCTCTCTTGTCTGCACTTCCTCTTTAGTCGTCAACTGAAGAACACGTTGCTTGGCAAAACAAAAGTGAAAGTGCCAGGCTACACTACAGGGAGTGTGGGACGAATATGCTAGAGAAATTACAAAAAAGATCAGTCTATTTCGTAAGTAGGCGTGCAGAAATATTTTATTAAGTGATCCCTGCAAGGCTGTGAACTGCGGAATCGCTACAATGCATCAGAGTAAAAGGTATTTTTTCTTAACTTTCTCATCTGGGCTGGGCACAAGCTTCTACAGAGCAGCTTTGACAAAGCAAAAAGTGACGCACATACACCTGCTCCTTGTTTAGCTTTATTTCATTTTGTTAAATGATGATGACTAAAGGTTCCTCCTCTGTTCCTCTTCCTCAGCGACATAGGCATGGGCCAGGCAGCTGGTGAGAAAACAAGCTTAATTTACTCGTTTTTTTGTTAATTGACAAGATGCTGCTAGTTACTCTGTCAAGACTGCAGTAATAATCAATAATAAAGAGAATAAACGACATTTAGTAATGACAAGGAATTAGATGCCTTTCTGCAACAAAGTCTGTGCTTCATCATTGTTTCTATGGCTTTTGTGGAGGTACAGTTGTTTCTAACCAGGAAGTAACACACTGAGGATTTATTCATTCTTACATTGAGAAACAAAAAACAACACTTTTGCCATCAGAGTTATTTTTTAAGATGCTAAAATCATAAGAAAATTCTCCTATGGTTAAGTTGTTTACAAAAGTAGTTAAGTTTGGGAATATGTAAATACCTTTTCCCTTTAAGCTAAATGTAGCTCCAGATATTTTTTGACAAGATTCACGTTCATCTGGTTCTGGTGATCCACACTGCAGCTTAAATATAACTTAAACATTTTTCTCTGTCTTTAGTGGTGGGAAAAAAGTTCTATGTCCACTTGGCGGGAACAACCAATAGGGCTCATCTAAGCCTTGTTGCAAAGCTTAAAGGCCTTGGATACATGCAGGTGGACTCTTCTCAACAAAGTTCCTTTATTCTGGTTTTCTGTCCTGTCGCTTCACGAGTTGGAACAGACATCAGCGAGGCCGTGGGCAGCATGCCAGGTAAGCAATGCCTTCAGCGATGTTTGGCCAGTTTCACACTGATTAATCAAAGGTATAAAGGGAAATTTGACCAGTTTGATCAGTTTAAGTTCCTTCTTTTGGTTTGAAGAAAATTTACCTTATCTTTTTGTTTTTGTACAATTTCTAACTGGACTTAACTCCCCTATATTAAGATGTCTCCTCAAAGACCCCACACCAGCGGTCCTTTGTAATTAATTAAAGTCTAAAATTCTGGTGTGGCTGAGCTCTAGGAGGATGATTACTGCTTCTAAAAGCAAGTCTTGGTGTCCACGTTTGATGGCTGACCCTAACTAACTTTCTATTAAAGAAGTATGCTATAAAGACTGTTTACAGGTCTGTGGATTATCCACTATAATTTAGACACTGTTAATGCTGCAAGTTTTTCTGCAGTGTGAGCATCAACAATTGCATTTAATTAATCTCCAGGCAGGAAACCATTGGTGCTCATAGTGATGAACTCACAGATAATTAGCAGTTACACTCCAATCTTTCAGATCACTGTTTTGGTTTTCAGGCAATAAAAAAACTTTACTGTTTAGATTTACTTTTACCACACCTAAACTTCAAAACATAATTTCCTGAGGCAGCTGTTTTTACTGAAAAAGCCTTCATAAGCCTATGCCACTTGCGCAGCACCAAACAGCAGGTAGACAAACTCCGCGGCTAGCTGGTGAAGACCGTTATAATACATTTATTTGTGGGACGCCTTTCATGACACTTCTGACTTCTGACATACAAGGTAATAAAAAGAAGCAATTAAACAAGGTGCATAATTGACACAGTGCAACATTTAGCAGCTATTGCAGCTGGATTTATTTTTCAGGAGTTGATGGAGACCAAAACATTCAAAAGGAGAGTGAATATTGAACTTAAATTCATCAGGTGGAATGAAACACGACTCCAAGTAAATGTTATGGATGCTCTAGATGTGTGTATATGCAGGTTTTTTTTCCTAACAAGTTCTCCTTAATTATCATCTTTAAATGTTCCACTGCTAACAAAAACAAAATAATCTATTTATCGAGCTTTAATTTATTTTACTTAACCTATTTAGAATTCTGTTAAACGCATGTTTGAAATATAATATGACAAGAGAATTTGTTCAGTAACAATGTACTCAAAAAATATGGATCAAAACTATAGAAAAGATATAAACAGCAGGTAAATAGATGAACCAGATGTACTCATAAAAGAAGCCCCAGCTGTGGGCTGCAGATTACGTGAAAACCAAAACCTCTTAAGTTTCATCTTTCATTTGACTCTTTAAGCCATGTTCTCTCTGTGCTTACAGGTGATAAACCGGTAATTCTGGTGGTGATGCATCACACCTTCAACTGTGAACATGTTGTAGCGGACAGCAGTCGGCAGGTGAACCACCCGAACGTCTGCCTCACTGTGGACTGTCTGTTCTATGAGGGCCTACTGCTGAAGTGTAACCACAATGACAGTGCATGGTTTGAAATCCAGAAGATTCTTGGAGTTTCACAGGTGACTAGATTTACTGAATTAACACAATCTGGTTTACACACCATCAATGACTTCACAGATGTAGTGATTTTAAGGGATCATTATTGATGATGCACATGATTCAGTTTCATTATTACTAATTATTATTGCTCACATTATTTTCCTTCTCTTTCTTTCAGGTCTCTACCAACAAGATATTTAATCGTAAGTGTGACTGTAATCATGAACTTCAGATTTCAGATCAGTTTCTGACCAACCATATAGGACAATTTGAGTATTATATTTGTTTTCCCCTCTAAAGTTGTTGCTTGAATGACTGGGTCAAACTGGAGGTTTATTTAAATTGTTGTTCAATGTTTGATCGTGGATTGCTTGCGTTGCTTTCTGTTATGGCTAACTGTGAGAAGAGTGGACAGAAGACAGGGGTTAGATTCAAACTCAGGTTTCTTTATTGAGCACAGGACAGGCAGGCAACGTCTTCACACATGGGGAGAGGCCTGAGCCTGGCAAAAAATACAGGCAATTAGTAGAGTTAATTGGCTTGAAACTTGGTCTGGCCATAGCATTTTTTACCACAGGGGTCAACGGACGATCAGGCGAAGACTGGATGTTGAGCCAGGGTTTTTATTTTTTATTGAGCAGGTTGATTGTGGGGGTTAGACGAGTGGAACAGCTGGAGTGCCACTCCCACAGCCACACAACACACACACACACACACTCACACACACCACACACACTACTGACAGGAACAGCAGGGAAGGGGATAGAAAACACTGAGGAGGTCGCTCAGCCAGGTCATGACACTTTCCAAACTGTAAAATTGAATGATGTGGTGTTGCTTTGTCCACCAGGTTTAAAAAATAAATATGACAGGACAGGTGGGCAAAACTATAAAAAAATTAAACCCAGATTGTAAAGAAACCTTAAAATGTAAAGTTTCCTTTACATTAAGGAATGATAACATTGTTATTATTAATCTAATATGTGATGTGAGATGACTCATTGCTCTGTTTTTCTTTACTTTAGGCTTGAGGAACCATCCATGGCGGACTGTTTTAGTACTTTTTTGTGCAGGAATTTTAGCACGTTTTCTTTGGTTGAGATGGGGCAGTGGGTAAGACACATGCCTTTTGTGTGAGAGACCCGGGTTTGATTCCCACTGCGACATCCACCAATGCGTCCTTGAGCATTAATCAAAAAATTATCAGATCTATGAGGGCTGTCACTATATAAAGAAAAGTTAGAAAAAAACATTAACATTCAAATTCACATTAAACTCGTAACATAAAACTGCTCTCAGTTGAAATGTGAGCTACTTTATAATAGGGATGAACGATTAATCATTTTCAAATCGAAATTGCAATTTAAAAGAACTTGATTTGCTAATTGTGAAGAGTGCTTTGTGATTTGTGTGCTTCTGCTACCGATAACCGCTCGTTTTGTTCTGTCCTCTGCAGGGCTTTATATCCCATATAGAGCGTTTTTGCCTTCCTTATTTTTCTGATTTGTTCAGATTTTGTTGATTTGTTCAGTTGTCCTTGTCCTTCTACAGTGTTTAAGTAGGCTACATAGTTAAACGTTTCTTTTTGTCTGTGTTTATGATATATGATCCTGAGTCTGCACAAGGTGTTTTATTTTGAAAATCTTGCCACATCAGTTTCAGTGTTGTGTCACGTCATAATGCTCCAGAACATGTTTTATACATTAAAGTTTAAATACTGTAACTAAACCTAAAAATAAAAAATCATTGAATTGTAATCTCAATATTTTGCAGAAAAATCATAATTAGATTTTTTCTCAAATCGTTCAGCCCTACTTTATAGGACTGGTTCACATTTTTTCAGTGCCCAAATGTATAAAATTTGTCGTGGCTGTTATTGTTCCTCCTGTCCATAAATAAATCCCTTTTTGAAATTAATTTTAATGTAAGTGATGGTTGAAACAGTGAATCAATCGAAGTGACTTTATCATTTGTGTAGCTTGTCTCTGTAGATTTGTTGCATCGCTGATAATAAAATAAAGACCCAAGTTTCAGTTCTCATTTTGGCTCACACATCTTTTGATTTAAATTTACAAAAAGTTAAACTTCAGGGTTGAGTTCATCTCTGGCCAATATCCCAACTGTGAACAGTGGAGGCATGATAGTATCATAGTATGTGTCTTTTGACGAGACTTGCAGTCAAGTCAGGGTTTAAGGGAGGATCAATGGAGTCAAACACAAAAATATCCTTTAAAAAGACTGACTTGGATGAAGATTCTTCAAGCAAGAGGATGCAGGTGTCTTTACCGGAGCTGCTGAAGTTAACGTGTGTGGATTTGTGGTGAGTGCTTTCCAGTTGTTTCAGTTTCACATGCAACATGCACACTATATCGGTCTAAAGGGGATTATTCCAGCGGAGCAATAAGTAGCCAAATGCACAGCAGAGTATAGGGCAGGTGGAATTAAAAGATGTTATGAATTCTCATCAAATGATGACGTTAGTCTCTTAATATTAGCCTGCTCTTTTTTTCGACATGTCAGAGAACACCGATGTGTGAGAGATTCTGAATGTGCAGATGGTTTTGAACATAAGCAGAAAACCTGCTGAAACAGGATTTATTAAAGTCCAGGAATATATAAATTATTTGAGGTGAAAAGGTGCCACATGCACATCCCCATGCAAAAGACACAAAAGAGGAGGGAAGACATTAAAGGCTTTAGATTTTCTGAGGGAGAACCCCCAGACCCTCCTCTTCATTTGAGTCTCCACTATTGAAACTAAACCAATGCTCTTGCATTTCTAGGAATCTAAGACATACTGCCAGTAAACAGTCTCTGGGTTGGCTGAGTTTATGGACGGGAATAGGTTTGGTCTCCCAATTTAAGCTATGATGTTGAGGTTGACAAGTACAAGTAGTGGACCCAAATGCAGATAACAGCTAGGCGAGAGGATGCAGTTCAAAATAAATATTATTCAAATAACTAAACAGGCTTACATGGAAGCTTGGTACAAAAGTCCAAACAAAGGGCATCCAGAAGAAGGTAAATCCAACACAAAGACAGAGTAATCCAAAACGAGGAACAAACCAGAAATCCAGGGAACAGAGCAATAGGCAGAACACTCAACATAGACGCAAGCAAGCATATACACACACAGGAACTATCGAGCAGGGTGGGAGCAACACAGGTGAAGGGGATCAGGACCAATTAGGCACAGCAGACAGACACAGTTAACAGAGCAGAAAGAAACAGGAAGGTCAGACAGATCATGAAACCAGAACAGAATACAGAATTAACCAAAATAACCAAGAACACAGACACAGATCCATGAACCAAAGTACAAAAACAAAAGCAGAGGTAGACTAATCATCAAGAGGATACACTAACTAACAACAGGAACAAAGCTAGACAAGAACACCAGGCACAGAAGATTACAAAATAAAACAGGAAGTAAAGTTCACGGGAACACACAAGGAGAGATCTACCAAAGTAAAACAAGGAACGACTGCAAAATCAGGGCAAGGACAGGACCAAACAGGAGACAGGACCACACCAAAACATGGAGACATAGACCGAGGACCGAGACACAGACCATAATAATAAAACACAGAAGTTCAGCTCAGAGGTATCCCTGGCAAATAAAGCTTTATCTTATTATCTTATTAATGAACTAAACACACAGTAACCCAACACATTTAGTTGTAAAATAATTGTAATGGTAGTAAAAATAACTTGTCCTGTAAATACTGCCTCAGGCTACATGTCTCTCTGCACTTCCTGTTTTGTGGCCAAGAAAAATAACGTGTCAAAACAAAAGTGAAAGTGTTACACTGAAAGGAAGGATTTGAGTGTGGGACGGCTATGCCAAAGACATTTCAAAGAAAACATCAAAAAAGTAAGTGGATCATGCAAAAATGTTTCTTTAAATCATCCCTGCTAGGCTGTGAACTACCATGCATTAGGTTAATGCAAGTTAAAGATTTCTAAAGTATTCTTTAACGTTCTCTGCACAAGCTTGTACAGAGCAGCTGTTACAAAGCAATATGTTACGCATTTACAACTTCTCCTTGTTGAGCTTTATTAAAGCTTTGTTAAAGGATGTTTGCTAAATGTTCCTCTCTTATTCTTTCCTCAGAGACATGGACCAGGCAGCTGGTGAGAAAACAAGTTTACTGTTTTAAAAAAACATGACAACCGATGTTGCTCTGTCAAGACTGCCATAATTCAAGAGATACGGACGTGCAGTAGCTTTTAAACAGGAAGTGACACACTATCAGTGGTCGTACACTTCTACCTACACAACATGTTGTCACAGTAGTAATTTAAATGCTATAACCATAAAAGTAGCAAAGTTTGGGGATGTGTAAAACCCCCCACACACACACACATTTTTATGCTGAATCTAGCTCAAGATCTTGTTTGATATTCAGGATTCACCTTTATCTGGTTCTTTTGGTGCAGTTACACAAATCTGTGCTACAGCTTGACTCTGACTCAAACATTCTTCTCTGTCTTTAGAATCGTGGAAAAAGTTCTATGTCCACATGGCGGGAAAAACTAATGACGCACATCTAAGCCTTGTTTCAAAGCTTGAAGACATTGGTCACATTAAGGTGGGCTCTCCTCAACAAAGTGACTACATTCTGGTTTTCTGTCCTATCGCTTCACGAGTTGGAACAGACATCAGCGAGGCAGAGGACAGCATGCCAAGTAAGAAAAGCCTTCAGTGATATTTGGCCAGTTTCACACTGATTAGTCAAAACTATACAAGGACATTGACCAATCAGTTATAAAAAAAGGTTGTTTGAAAAAACTTAACCATAACATTTGTTTTTGTACAGTTTCTAACTGGACCTGCTATTCCCCTATCTTTTGCTCTTGCCCACATAGCCCCACATTGGTAGTCCTTTTAAATGAATGAATGAATGAATTATAGTTTACAATTCTGACCCCTGTTTATCATGTGTTTAAATATACCACGGCTAGAGACTTTGTTTAATAACAATCTACTTGTTTGTGAAAATATGGATCAAAACTATAGAAAAGTTATAAACAGCAGGTAAATAGAAGAACTACATGTATGCGGAAAAGGAGCCACAGCTTGGCCACCCCTGTGCTGTGGACTACAAATGGAGTAAAAACCAAACTGATCTCCCTTCTTGAGTTTCATCTGTTTTCTGACTCATTAGGTTGTGCTATATCTGTGTTTACAGGTGATAAACCAGTAATTCTGGTGGTGATGCATCACACATTCGACCGTGAACATGTTGTTGCTGAAAGCAGTCGGCAGGTGAACCGCCCGAACGTCCGCCTCACTGTGGACTGTCTGTTCTATGAGAACAGACTCCTGAAGTGTAACCGCAATGACATTGCATGGTTTGATATCCAGAAGATTCTTGGAGTTTCAGCTTCCCAGGTAATGACTAGATTTACTGCATTAATACAATCAGGTTAACACACAATCAGAGATAGTGATTTTAAGGAATCATCATTGATGATGCACATGATGCAGTTTCATTATAATAATTGATTATTGCTCACATTATTTTGTTATCTTTCTTTCAGGTCTCTGCCAACAGTAAATGTAATCGTATTTGTAAGTATGACTGTAATCATGAACTTAAGACTATCTTTAAACTTTACTTACGTCTGTGTAAGGCTCCTGTTCATACTGGCTGTGGAGTGATACGTTCCTAGTAGGAGCTCTTGGTGAGCTGCAGCGGAGGGATAGTTACACAAAGCACAAAAACTTGAAGCTGAAGAGCAGATAGTAACCCATCAGTCCTGAAGCATGTTATACTGTGATAGACGGTGCCAGAGATGTAGGACAGATGTCAGACAGGTTTCAAACAAGTAGCATTTCAAATATATTATGCAAACTATTCAAAGGTAAAACCAATGTGTATGTCAACATTTGTATCCAACATGTCTGCTGTAAGCCTCCACTACAGTTTGAAGGGATATTTCCGGCTTCAAATTTGACCAACCATGTTGGACATTTTGATGTGATTTGATTTGATTTGTTTGTTTTTCCCCTCTAAAGTTAGTTGCTTTAATGACTGGGTCAAACTGGAGGTTGATTTAAATCAGTTTGATCGTGGATTGCTTGTATTGCTTTCCAAAATAGGACATCACTATAAAATTATTTGTAGTGGTGTTGCTTTGTCCACCAGGTTTTAAAAAATAAATCTGACAGGACAATTAGCCATGAAACCTAGATGGTAAAGAAACTATTCTTTTGTTTTTTGGTTTCCTTCAGGGAAAGATGACATTGGTATTATTAATCTAATATGTGAGCAAAATCATTTTACTGTTGTTTGATTTGTAAATGATGCCAGATGACTCATTGTTGTTTTTCTTTATTTTAGGTTTGATGAAATATCTGACGGTGGTCTCCATAGGAATTCTTCTTATATTGGTGTTGACTTTCTTTGTGATCGTCATTGAAAATATTCAACTTTAAGAAGGAATGACAAAATCTAATGAATGCAATAGCAGTCTACATTTTATCTGAAGCACAATAGAGGGCAAATGAAAAAGAAAATAAGTAAAAGTAACATTTAAATTCCCATCTCAAAACATAAAACTGCCATGTGCTAAATATTTTTTTTGCAAGGATCTATCTTAAAACAGGAATGACATATCCAAATGGATATTGAAAGGTTTTATGTGGCCTTTATTGTTCCTCCTGTCAGTTCTGGCCCTAAGTGAACCCCTTCTTAAAGATATCTTAATGTACTTGACAGGGGGACAGAAGTGTTAAATGATAATCTAAAGCTTCATATACAAGTTTTGTGGTGAGTATATGTTTAAGAATGTGTGTGTGTCTGATAGGAGAGAAAAAAATGATTGCAGCTGCTTTTGTACTCATTCAAATGTCGCAATTATAAATATTTCCGTTATGAAGAATAAATAGAACTGAAATACACTGAAGTTATTATCATCATATATGTGTAGCTTTTCTCACAATCTTGCAAATATGTATAAGTATTCCAGATGCTTTGTGCTCATTCAAATGTAAAAATGCATAAATAAAAATTAAGTAGTCTAAGTGAGTATGTCATATTTTTGTAGTTTGTATCTGTAGATTTGTGGCCAATAACCCATCTGTGAACAGAAGAGGAGTGATCATGGTATGTAAATATATTTTGATGACAGCGACTTGGAGTCCACTCGGGATTCAAGGGAGGGTCAATGGAGTCAAATACAAAAATATCCTTTAAAAAAACTGCTCCAGGCTGACTTTGATGAAGATTTGTCGATCAAGAGAACAATGAAGCATGTAGCCAAGAAAATGTGGTAACACTTAATAATAAACATCCGTCATAAGTCATGTGTAAGTCTTTATTAATGAAACGAAGAAAGAGAACACACAGTAACCCAGCACATAGAGATGTAAAATAATAGTAATGATAGTAAAAAATACTGCAAATATCTATTAAGAAAATAGTGATAGCAATAATAATGATAATTATAATAGGACTATAATAATAATTTTAGCAATGGGTGTCAAGCAGAAACATGGGGGCAGCCGGTGTCCCGCAACCACAAATCCAGATCCCAGAGCTCCGGAGCCAGAAATACCTGCCGAAACTGACCGAAGAGAGGGGAGAGATGAGAAAGCACAAAACTACAAGAGCGGGAAGAAGTTAAGTTAGTAGCATGCATTTATGGTATACGACTGGATAAAGATGGAAAGGTAGAGGAGGAGAGAGAAGCAGCATAACTGAAGGATGGTTCAGGGCTCACCTGAGCCAAGCCTAACCATACGCCTAATCAAAGAGTAAAGTCTTAAGCCTATTCTTAAAAGTGGAGATGGTGTCTGCCTCTCGAACCAAAATTAGGACCTGATTCCAGATCGCTTTTGTCTTGTAAACACTGACACCTGCTACATGTCTCGCTCTCTCTCTCTGCACTTCCTCTTTTGTGGTCAAAATAAGAACACTTGTTCAAACAAAAGTGCTACACAGACAGGAAGGATTCGTGTGTGGGACGGTTATGCCAGAGACATCACAAAGACATTATCAATCTATTCCGTAAGTAGGCATGCATAAATGTTTTTTAAATAATCCCTGCTAGGCTGTGAACTGCTGAATCTCTACCAGGAATTTGAGTAATACAGGTTTTAGATTTTTAAGCTATCTTTAACTTTCTCATCTGGTCAGGGCACAAGGTTGTAGAGCTGCTACAAAGCAAAATGTGAAGCATATACACCTGTTCCTTGTTAAGCTTTGTTAAATGATGTTGACTAAAAGTTCCTCTCTGTTTCTTGATCTCTTCCTCAGAGACATGGACCAGGCACCTGGTGAGAAAACAAGTTTACTGTTTTTATAAAATGACAAGCTATGTGGCTCTGTCAAGACTGCAATATTTCAATAAAAAAGAGAATAAACTACATTCAGTAATTGCCATAGATAAAATCTTTACATTATAAATTGACTAACAACATGTAAAGTGAGTGTGGTTGGGGTAGTGACGACGCTACAAAGACACCTCTCTTGAGGTGAGTGACACACAGTTGTTTTTGTAATCCTGTCTGGTTGTCATTGTTAGCTTTGGTTAAACAATACATTTACTCATTTGGCAGACATTTGAGGAACAACATACAATCATTAACAGAGGATAAAATACAGCATGAGATCTATAACTGACAATACATAATAAAACCAGCATTAAATACTAGTAAGCGCTAATGGCACATATCGCATCAATGGGGTAAATAATAATAAATAATAGGGAAAGAAGTTAAGAGTTAACAAAAAGTGCAATCAATACAAGATAACTGTAGGAGATAGAAGAAGAGAACAGGAAGTGCATGTTTATAAGAGGAAGAAGAGATGAGGTTTCAAGAGCTTCTTGAAGTTAGAAAATGACGCCCCTGCTCTGATGGCGTGTGGTAGCTCGTTCCACCATCGTGGTGTCACAGATGCAAACAGCCGGGACTGGGATTGCTTTGTGTGAAGGGATGACAGAGCCAGGCGGCGTTTGTTGGAGACAGACAGGCTCTAACATCAAGAGCCTGTCTGCAACAAATTTAGTGCTTCATAATTGTTACTGTTGCTTTCAAGGATGTGTAGCTTTCAACCAGGAAGTAACACACTGTATGTATTAAAGATTTGTTTATTCAAATAATGAACACATCTACTTATACATAAACAAACAGAACATGTTGTCACAGTTATTTTAAAGATGCTTTAATCATGAAAAATGTATAATGAGTAGCCTAGTTGTTTATCCATTCCTTATCAACTGCTTATCCTGTGTACAGGGTCGCGGGGGTAGTTGTTTATGAAAGTAATAAAATTTGGGGATGTGTAAAATAACCATTTCAATTTATGCTACAATCTGACTCAAATTTTTTCTCTTTCTTAGAGTTCAGATGGAAAAAGTTCTATGTCCACTTGGCAGGAATAACTAAGGAGGCTCATAAAAGCCTTACTGCAAAGCTTAAACACGTTGGCCAAATTGAGGTGGACTCTACTGAACAAAGTGACTACATTCTGGTTTTCTGTCCAGTGGCTTCACGAGTTGGAACAGACATCAGCGAGGCCATGAACAAGATGCGAAGTAAGAAATGAATCTAGTCAATGTTTGGCCAATTTCACAATGATTAGACAAAGCTATAACAGGAAAGGATGATTACTGCTTCTAAAAACAAGTCTTGGAATCCGTGTTTGAGTCGCAATATGTAAGTTCTACCTTAAGTTAGGGTGCAAAGTCCACACTAAACAGTTTGAGACTTAATTCTAATCAAAAAAGTGTCGCAGAAAACTATGTTTACGCATCCCATGGCCAATCAGTGAACAGCACTATTCTTAACAGAGTTTATTACGGGTTTGTCATCTGTTTGTCTCTCTCTCTTTCAACGTTTGCAATACTGAAGAGGCTAACGGCTAAAAATAACCAACAAAAAGGGACCTATAAAAGGAAACAATTATGATTAGGTGATAACTATGAAACCTTAATCTACAGCTAGTCTCACAGTGACATCGAGTGGTAAAACCGTTAACTACAGCATAGACGCAATTTAACGGTGCCCGTAATGACCGGTAAAGTTTAACGGGCAGATGAAATTTTAACATTATAACTTATATAGCCTACGCATTGGAGCCATTATCCCCCTCATATTTCAAAATCTATGTTTTGTCACCCGACCACCACTTTTTTCCAGCGATTTCGGAGTTGGCTAGGCGAAAAGGTTTACTATGAGTGGCTAATCAATCAATCACTCCACATCAGACATAATTAAACGGTTGAAACGCAGACAAAAACCGTGTAAGTTAGGCCTATAGAAAACATCCGACCCAACGCAAAGGAGATCCTGAAATGTTAAGGGAGAAGAAATACGAGTTTGCTGAAGGCAGCTAAGTGCCTCAATATTACAGACTTTTCTTCTGTGCTGCTGTTATTACAACCTACCTGAAGACAGCAGTGAGGGCGCCTGCAGCAGGGTGGAGAGTAACTTGTTACAAGTAACTTAACGCAAATTTGCAAAAATAAATAAATAAAAATAAGTCATTGCCTTTTCACGTTCCTTTATTATTTATATATTTACTCTTTAATCCAATATTTTCTTTGGGCTAGTAATATACTCTTAATTTCGCTACATTTTATATTTACTCTTTAATCCAATATTTTCTTTGGGCTAGTAATATACTCTTACCTTCATACCTTTATAACTTAACCAGTCTGTGATCTGCATTTTGCTTCATTAACCCGAAATGAGCTGTCATCCAGGCTGTGTGCGCTCGGTTACGCAGAAGAGCCCGGTATAATTTGCTCCTCCTGATCCCAGTCACCCCACCTTTCAAAACAATGCGCCATGACAACCACTACTATTTTATGGAGAACTTTAAACCTGTTAAGGACTAGGTGTAAGATTTAAGTTGTAACTTATGTCTACGTTGGATGTATTTCAGCTGGTGCAACCCTTAAAACCCCGACTTAAGTTAGAAATTACGTTCAAACTAGGCTAAGTTTGAACTTACACATAGTTGGTGCAACCCAGTGCAGAACAGAGCAAAAAGAATAAATCGGACTTAGCCTGTTTTCATCATGTGGACAGAAACAGAACTCCAAATGAATACTTATGTTGCTATGTTTCTGTTATATGTGTAAATACATAGGTAGTTGTTTGGTAACAGGTTCTCCATATCAACTTTAAAATGTGGTTATATAATTTTGCTTAATAATATATAATAAATTTTAATAAATAATAATATTAAACAGCTTTAAATTATTTAAATTATTTAGACCCCTGTTAATCCCATGTTAATAACAATCTACTTGTTTGTGAAAATATGGATCAAATCTATGGAAAAGATAGCAGATAGCAGGTAAATTGAAGAACCACATGTATTCAGAAAAGGAGCCACAGCTGTGGGCTATAGATTACGTGAAAACCAAACTGATCTCCACACTTACAGGTGATAAACCAGTAATTCTGGTGGTGATGCATCACACATTCAACCGTGAACATGTTGTAGCTGAAAGCAGTCGGCAGGTGAACCACCCAAACGTCCGCCTCACTGTGGACTGTCTGTTCTATGAGGGCAGACTGCTGAAGTGTAACCGCAATGACATTGCATGGTTTGATATCCAGAGGTTTCTTGGAGTTTCACCTTCCCAGGTAATGACTAGATTTACTGAATTAATTCAGTTTGGTTTACACACAATCAATGCAGAGTGCACAGATATAGTGATTTTAAAGAGGTGGTATTATGCTTTTTGGCTTTTCCCCTCTCCTTTATTGAGTTATATATCTTTTTTGTGCATGTAACAGGTTTGCAAAGTGAAGAAGCCCAAAGTCCAGCCCAAAGGGAGTTCCCATCTCCCACAGAAAACTCTGCTCTGAACCGCTTGAAAACAGCTCGTTTGTAGTCCAGACCTTCACTTCCTTTACTTTTGACGTCACAATGAAAACGCGTCATAAAGCTTGTGAAGTGGCTAGCGGGAGTCAGGCACGCCCTCAAACCAAGCTAGTCTGAGCACTCGCCTTTGTTTGGTTTTCCTTTGTAGAAATGTTGTACCTGTACCTGCTTCCAGGTGCTTTTTTCGTATCACCTCACCTCCGTCAAGGTTCCAAGTGAGCTGAGCGATACTAAAATCCACCATCACTAAATCCACTTCTGAGAAGTTTTGAGAAATCAACTGTGTAGATTTCGAATATTGACAGTTTTACGAGAAGCGATGGCAGAACAAAAATGTGCTTGAATATTTTCGGAGTTGAGGAGCTTCGCAAGTGGCTGCGGGGGAAGCCTGCACCAACCCGCGGGAGAGGCGTGAGGCCGGCCAGCCGCCCGCTCACAGAGCCCTCTGCTCCCGCCGTCACACAGACCGCTGCAGCAACAACGGCAGAGGAAAACACAGCTGGAAGGTTTTCATACCGCTTACCAGTCTTTACATTCTGAGTAATACTGAAACGTTTTAACTTAAAAAAGAGAAAGCTGTGTGGATCGCTGGTTTGTGTGTCGCATTGAATATTGCGTTGCGGCAGTTGTGTGTAGCGTCGCTATGAGGACAAGCTACGTACTATCTCTGGGTACTACCTCAATGGAAAACGGAGCAGGGCCGAATAGAGTGGAGTCTATCGATTTGTGCTATGGTAGCATTTTTCGGCAAGGCAGCAGAGATCGTCAGAACACCGGCAACAGTTCAACATTTAGTCCTAATAGACGATGCAACTCCGACTCTGTTTGGGCCTGGAAATTCACAATCACAACATGTGAGTATACTTTATTGGTTGTGAATTATATTTAAAATAAACACGGCAATGTAACTTCACAGACTGTTCAAGTGCGGAGTTGTTGTAAACGTTGGCTAACACAGCTAAAGTTATAAATATAATGCTGATTGTTACACCAGATGTGAAAGCTGCTGAGCAAACGTTCAAATTGTTTGGCCAATTTTCATGTAAAATTGAGTTGAAATATGATGATTTTTGTAGTGATTTATGGTAAGATGTGGAACAATGATGTGTGGTTGTGGACTTGTGAGCATGGGTGTAAATCTCATCTCACAGTAGGAGGGGACAATAAACATAAAATTTCACAAGAGCAATTTTTGAGGGGGACACAAATAATACAGCCAAAACTGTACTTGTACGCCTATAGGATACGTACACAGAGAGAAGTCTACTATTTTTCTGGCCAACAACACAAAGTAATAGTTGTTTAAATATTACTTAAGTTCATAGGTTCATCACATGGCCATATTATCCTAAATAACGACCTCTAGGCTACATAGTAATTAAGGTTTCTTCTGGGATAGAGGATATCTCTTACATAAATATATATATATATATATATAAAAGATACTTAAAGGCAGGGTAGGTACGTTTGAGAAACTAGCAAGAAACTGCAGATTTTTGAAAGTATCCAACAGAGAAACTCCACCCCCTCCCTTCTGGGCTCTTTCCAAAGCCACGCCCCCAAAACACGTGAACACGCGTTGCCAACTCTGCTGGAGGACGAGCACAGCGTGACGTGCGGAGAGCAGCGCGATGCAGCCGCTCACATCAGGGGTAAGAAAACATTTAACTTTATCGTTATGAAAATAAACAACTAACCCGGCCGATAGTACTCACTATCAAGCTAGTATGTTATTATTGGATAGATTTTTATATTAATTTTTCATGCTCTTATCTTGTTTTTTTGTATTATTCTTTACACTTGTTAAAGCACTTTGTAACTTGTTTTTGAAAAGTGCTCTACAAATAAGGATTATTATTATTATTATTATTTAAAAAGACTTTTTTTAATCAGTAACAAGCTGGCTAGCTAACTGGTAGCTGTGCTAACAGCTGCGGTAACATTGGGCGAAGCTAAAAACAGGCTGATACATATTTTCCCATTTCCATCAGTTACACTACACGAACGTGAATTTCGTGTTAGACTCATAACGTGTACGTTGTTTTGCATGTTAGAGCTTCCACGGTGACAGCATTATTGTCTCTGATGAGGACTGCACCCCAGAGCCAAGCACAGACCGGGACCGGACCGGGGTCGAGGCGAAACAGAGGAGGGAGGGGTGCCAGGGTCTGAGGAAGAAGAGGCAGGACGAGGTGCAAGCCGAGCAGCACATACCTGCGTCGAGCTTCACACTCCAACAACGGCATATGAAGAGGTAGATATATTTTAATGTTAGTCTATTGTCTCCCAGTGTACTTGTCTCAAAGTTTCTCTGGTGTTTCCACATAAGCCCCTTTGGTGTAAAAAATAAAGTGCTATATAAATGTAATCCATCACTGTGGTTATTACTTTTTTATTATCGTTTACTGATTACACCAACTAACTACAGCTCTGCTTCAGCCATTGGCTCATCTGTGTCATGTACATTGACCTGGTGTGTAATGTGGACACAGAAGTCCTGTTAGAGAACAACAAACCCCCGTTCAATAAAAATATCTGATGATGTTGATGAATGTTCTTTCCAATTACACAGATCTTTCCCATTTGGGGTTCTAACAACTACATATTCCTTTACAGACCAGAATCTGAGGAGTTTCCATGCACCACACATGGCTGATCTTCTAGACCCAGGACAGAGTAACAGACAGTTCAGTCAGGCAGCATACAGACAGTTTGTAGTGTGGCAATGTGGAGCACTTAGACACAGAGTCGTGATACTGAGTTGCTGTTTATGGAAGATATGCAACTGTTCTCCTGATCCATTAGGACAATACAGAGGTTTCATCCTAGCAGGGTGTAAGATGTAATGTCACTAACTGATACACAAATAATACCATCCACTGTGTGGATGATTACCTGTACATTGTTTTTGTTTTATTCCCAGGAAGGTAGAGAAAACACAAAGATATTTTTCCCTGTTCTGGATAATATTTTCATTATTTTTTAAATAAAACATTCAAAATGATAAATGCCTTTTCTTTGCACTTGCAGCATAAACAATCAAGCAGCTACATTTATGTCTTATGTCTGAAATAATGACATCCAAATGTCACCACCACGTAGTTTAACACTTGTTTATTGTTATTAAATACTACTAAAACTACAACCTTTATCACAAATAGATAATTTTAAACATCATTAAAAATAAGTATATACAGGAAGAAAGACAAGGTGTGTCCAGAGGTGTCCTGACTGATTATGAAGACAGTTCAGACTTTGCATGTAACATCATATCACTGCTGTGGAGATGATTAAATATATCACAGTCACCTCTCTGACATGATTACCACATTTCAAAACCAACCATATTACTTTTTGTTTTATATTTTGCTGTATCTAACAACACAGTTGGGGCAGGGACACCTGACTGAACCCCATGTTGACGGGGATCATCAGGTCTCCTGGTTCTGCTTCTATGCAGCTCCTCAGTAGTAGACAACCGTCAGAGGAGGAGGATGGCACTCTGGAGGTCTGCAATGTAACTGTAGTCCTTCACCTTCAGTCCACTTCCTGGACCTTTTGTTGTACACCTTGCTGTACCTGATAATACAGAAAGGAGGATCAGCTTAGTAAAAAGTTTGTAATACCTGACATTATTCTGTTATACAGTAGTTAGCATTTCCATATAAAATGCAATCAAAACAATAAATCAGCACCATCTATCTGTATTCCTCATACTGTTTAATATTTTTTGATTCATCACTTATAAATGTATTGAGAAATATGCATAGGAGTACTCATAATGCAACATACTGAACTGTGTCATCAGCTTTTCTCCTGGCTGGACTCTGGACATGGTGTGTCCGATCAGCGTATACTGGTGAGAAGTACAGGGCTATGAAATACTCCAAATCTGCAGGTGACCTGAGGGCACAGTAGAAATAAAACATACAGGATTTGTTTTACTTCTGGTAAAATAAGTAATGGTATAACAGCACCAATTACAGTAAAATGTTTTCACACAGTAGGTTTAGATACGAACAATGTCAAACTATATTATAGGTAGCTTTTATACCAGAAACACAGATACTTGGGGACCTTTAACGTTAGCCATCATTGTTTATGTATACTGTGTTTGTAGTTATGAGAAATGTCTTTCTCATAACTACAAACACACAGCTACATCACCACATTTGTAAAAGTAACATACAGTCAAACATCACTTGCAGTCACAAGATAATCACACAAACAGATTAGATACAAGGTAAAGATAATGTATGTCAGTTTACACTTACATTGTCTTACATAATATAGCTCGCGCTGCTGTTTTCCAGCTCACCTACAGCTAGATGTAATTCATCGTCTCTACTCTGGCTCCTACACCAGTCTGCACTCGTAGCATCAGTTTGCTGTATGCTAAGTAGGTAGCTACGTTTGCTAGCGATGAAAGTAACAAATTACCATCAAAATGATAAAAGCCAGTTTTATTTAAAAGAACTCGTGTTTTTCACCCGCAATTACGTTTTCACAGCAGCAGATGAGCCGCGTGAGGAGGAGGCTTGTTAATTACCGATACAGACCACCGTGATATATATATATATTGTATTATATATGTATAGTACCTTTCTAGTCTTTTTGACAACTCAAAGCGCTTTTACACTACATCTGCTTTCACCATTCACTCACATTTATACACTGAGCCTAAGTGCTCAAACAGAAACTAACATTCACACACATTCATACACTGGCGGAACAGCCTCCAGGGGCAATTCGGGGTTCAGTATCTTGCCGACCTTCCGATTAACGGGCAACCTGCTCTACCTCCTCAGCCCCTATTTACAATTTACACAATTTTAAATAGCCCCTATTTACTATTTACACAATTGTTTCAAGTACATATCATTATATTATTTGATGGTTTTCAAGGGGGGGGACACCCCTCAGATAGAAGGGGGACATGTCCCCCCTGTCCCCCCCTGATTTCCGCCTATGCTTGTGAGTAACTTATACCATCTGCTACGTTATGGTCGCAGTCTGAAGTCTGCGGCTTTGATTTGGATCACACTACCTTGTTTCTTACGACCCGCCCTTCTCTGCTTCTGATTGGCTAGTAGTCCTTACCTGGGAACTGCGCATGTGCAACTCCCAACAAAGATTTTGTACAAGTAAGATGCATCACTCTGTAGCTCAAGAACGGAGCGTATAACACATAGGGTGAAAAGAGGAGCTGCAGCAATGTGCAGTATGAGAAAAATATGGTGTTTTTTGAAAATTAAACCATGTTCTGGAACAACCCCTAAATAAGATTTGGAACCTGAAATGAGCACAATACCACCTCTTTAAGGAATCGTTATTGATGATGCACATTAAAACTAGTAATTATTGCTTATGTTATTTTCTTCTCTTTCTTTCAGGTTTCTACCAACAAGATCATTGATTGTAAGTGTGACTGTAATCATGAACTTCATATTTCAGATGAGTTTCTTTCAAGCCTATCTTTAAACTTCACTCATATGTACACTGGTCTGTGTAAGGCTCCCGCCCATGCTGGCTGTGAAGTGACGTTCCTAGTAGGAGCTCTTGGTGAGCTGCAGCGGAGGGATAGTAACACAAAGCACAAAAACTTGAAGCTGAACAGCAGATAGCAACCCATCAGTCCTGAAGCATGTTATACTGTGATAGACGGTGCCTGTTATACAGAGATGTAGGACAGATGTCAGACAGGTTTCAAACGAGTAGCATTCTGAATTATTATTATGCAAACTACTTATTTGGATGTGAAAACAAATGTGTATATCAACATTTGCATTCAAAGTGTCTGCTGTGAGCCTCCCCTACAGTTTAAAGGGATATTTCCTGCTTCAAATTTGACTGACCATGTAGGACCTTTTGAGTATCATGTTTGTTTTTCCTTCTAAAGTTAGTTGCTTTAATGACTGGGTGAAACTGGAGGCTTCTGACATTGGTATTATTAATCTAATGTGTGAGCAAAATCATTTTACGGTTGTTTGATTTGTAAATGATACCAGATGACTAATTTCTATGGTTTTCTTTATTTTAGGGTTGAGGAACCATCTGATGCTGGTCATTTTAGGAATTCTTTTTATACTGTTGGTATTGTTTGTCATTGTGATGGTCATTGAAGTTAAAGGTTAAGAAGATAGATGAGAGCTGTCACTGGCAGGCATGACAAAACCAAATTAATGTAATAGCAATCTACATTACTATCACAGTAAATGACTCTTGAAGGGACAAACTAAATGTGTAATGCACGTGTAATCATCTGCAAAACTTGGGAACAGAAGGATGTGACTTTTCTTAATATATCTGTTGTTGTATAGTTTTTCAAGCTGTTGACCAATAATATTTTATCTGAAGCACAATAGAGGGGAAATGAAAAGAAAACAAATAAAATTAACATTGAAATTCTCGTGAATTTATAATCATAAAACTGTCATATGCTGAAAAGTAACCTACTTCAAAGCTTCACATTTTTTGCAAGCCTATCTTAAAACAGGAATGACATGCCCAAATGGACATTGAAAAGGTTTTATATGGCCTTTATTGTTCCTCTTGTCCGTACTGGCCCTAACTAAATCCCTTCTTAAAGATATTTTAATGTGCTTGACAGGATACAGAAGTGTTCAATGATAATGTAAAGCTTCAAATACAAGTTTTGTGGTGGGTATATGTTTAAATGTTTGTGTGCAGTAGGAGAGAAAATAAATCTCTGTAAAATAATGATTGCAGCTGCTTTGTGCTCATTCAAATGTCAAAATTATAAATGTTTCCGTCATGAAGAATGAATAAAAATGAATTCTATTGAAATCCTTTGAAGTTATTATCATATTTGTGTAGCTTGTCTCACATCAGGTCAATATCCTAACTGCGAACAGTGGTGGCATGATCATGGTATGTAAATACATTTTGAAGACAGCAACCTGGTTCAAGGGATGATCGATGGAGTCAAATACAGAAATATCCTCTTAAAAACTCCTCCAGAGTGACTTGGAGGAAGAGTCTTCAAGCAGGACAACAATGGAGCATGCAGCCAAGAAAGTTTATAGGCTTATATTTTATAATAACCCTCAATCATAAGTCTGATAGGGGAGGCTGTGGCTCAGGTGGAGAGCTGTCCTCCACTTATCATGTATGTGATAACTTGTAAATTGTTTGTTTTTAATCTTTGTACAGCACTTTGTGCAACTTTGCGATTGCTGTTAAAGTGCTCTATAAACAAATTTTGATGGATTGATTGATTATCAGGTTAGTGGTTCGATCCCTGGCTCCCTCAGTCTGGATGCCAAAGTATCCTTGGGCAAGATGGGTGGTGATGGCAGTGGATAATACACATACCTTACACTTACTTGCTCCAGAGGGGTGCGACCTCTGACACATAGCAATTGTAAGTCGCTTTGGATAAAAGTGTCAGCTAAATGAATGAATTTAAAATGTAAGATACTGAACTGAACCTCAAATTGCAGGAAACTGGCAAGAAGAACAGAGAGTCCGGGGCTCTGAGCGGGTGGTCTGAGACAAAAGACAGATAGATCGGATAATTGACAAGCAGCAAGCAGGCAAATACTCAAACTTTGAGTCTCAAAAACCCATTGAACTAGTTGGCTGGTGTATAATCATATAAGATGATGCAACGATCCGGCGGGGACATGAAAGTTGGTCCGGTTTAAATGGAGAATGGTGATGGCATGCCGTGGAAAAGGTGTGCTGAGTAGTAGGTTAAACCATATGTATGAATGTGTGTGAATGGTGTGAATGTAATGTAGTGTAAAAGACTAGAAAGAAGCTTTACAAATACAGACCATTAACCATAAGTGTATAGGATTGGTTATCTATGAGCAAATCAACAAAACATTTATGTTTGTAAATGATTACTAAGTGCTGTGTAAACATATCACAAGTAACTTGTAAGTCATCTATAAATTATTAGTCAACCATGAAATAATCATAATCAAATAATTAGTGTACAATTATTAAATCAGTTGTTGATATTTTGTGAATCACTTGTAAGTCATTCAAAGTCATTGTAAGAAATATAAACATTTTAATACAAATAATTTATTATTTTTTGTATTGTACCCGCAGTGCTGAATACATTTACTCTGCAGTTACTCCAGCTGCATTTATGCATTATCTCATCTCTTCAGTGCTTCTCAAAACAAAAGTGAAAGTGCTGGGGCAGTGCTACACAGACAGGGAGGAGAAGAGTGTGGGATGGATATGCCTGATACATTACAAAGAGATTATCAATCTATTCCGTAAGTAGGCATGTAAAAGTGTTTTTAAATATTTCCTGCAAGGCTGTGAACTGTTGAATCTCTGGCATGCATCAGAGTAATACAGGTTATAGATTTCTAAGGTATTTTTAGCTGTGTTTCCTGGGCTGGGCACAAGCTAGAGCAGCTGTGACAAAGCAGCATGTGATGTTTATACACTGAGGTATGTAAAGCTTTGTTAAATGATGTTGACTAAAGGTTCCCCTCTGTTTCTTTATCTCCTCCTCAGAGACATGGACCATGCAGCTGGTGAGAAAACATGTTTACTGTTTTTATTAAGTAAGACGCTGTGCACATTTATGCACGAGGTGCAGCATAACGTCATTGATTAGTTGATTAGTATCTATTTGCGCAACATCCATCAGGGGAGCTACCGTCTTGTTAAGTGGAGCCCAGCTCCCCCGTAGTTCCCCTTTGAGGAACTGCGTCGGTAACGACACTATGGGAACGCCTCTGGGCGTGGCAGGGCTGAACTATAAATGAAACTACTCCAATCCTATTGGTGTTACTAGAACGGTAGTGTGTGACAGCCCTCGCCAGGATACGAGGAGTTGTTGGAAGTGGTGACGCGGGCTGTGGCCAAGCTGCACATTGATTGGCCACAGGCGGTGCAGCAGCCTTCGGTGGGCAGCAAACTAGACGAGCGGTTTCTGCAACACCGAGCGCCACCCCCGCGTTGGCCCTTACCATTTTTTCCGGAACAAACCCTTCTCTGCACGGCTGTCTACGTCCCCCTGGCTGGACTACAGCAACGTGACGGAGATCAGACAGCACGGCTACGGAGCGATGCCACGGGTGGACGAGGCGCTGGCTAGCTACCTCTCTCCCAACCTCGCCTCATCCCTCCGGACGCCGGCGCTCCCCACCAAGCCGTGTCGGATGACGTCCGATTTGGTGGGCAAGGCCTACATGGCAACGGATCGAGCTGATGCTAGCCTGCACACGATGGCTGTCTTGCAGGCATACCAGGCCGATCTCCTTCGGGACTGTGACGTAGGGGGAGGTCCCTCTGAGGAGGACCTGACTGAGATCCGTAGAGCGTGTGACCAAGGAAACGGCCCGTTCCATGGGCCGATCCATGGCGGCTTTGGTGGCTACGGAGCGGCATCTGTGGCTCTCCCACTGCTTCAGGAGCTTTTCTCCTGGATGCGCCCCTCTCGCCTACTGGCCTGTTTGGCGAAGCAGTGGATGCTGTCGTCAACAGGTTCCAGCACGCCAAAACTCAGGTAGGCATTTGAGCGATATCTCCCCCGCCGGTCAGACTCCAGGGCTGCGATGGCTCAGGAAAGGCGAACGCAGCCTTTGTCCAGCACCTACCGCCGTAGCCAGAAGCAGAGCGTCGCTTCACGGGATCCCCCTCAACCAACCTGGGACGCAAGACAGCACTCTCGCCAACAGGCCCCCGAGAAGAAGGATCTGAGGACCGTCATTCAGTCTCGGTGGGCCAGGGGGAAGAGGTCCTGAGTAGGGGGACCCACCACCACCCCCCGCCTCCTCCCCCTCCCTGCCCCCCTTCCCCTGAGAGAGGCCGATCGAGGTCCCCTCTCTTATGGTGGCTCCAGCAACAGGCGTTGTTTCTCCCACTGCTTCAGCGCTCGGGACGCGCTAGCCACCAGCAGGCCCTCACCGGTTTTCCCTGGCGGTCCTCCGCTTCAGGGCGCCACCGGGAACATCGAATTTCGCAGAAGCTTGGCGGAGCCTTGCAAACATTTCCCCGTGGGTCCTGCGCACAGTAGTGGATGGCTACAGGCTGCAGTTCCCGGTTCGCCCCCCCAGATTCTGCGGGATGGTCCGGACTGCAGTACACGCAGAACAGAGCCGGGTGTTGGGACAGGAAGTCCGCTCTCTGCTAAGGAAAGGGGCCATTTCCCTGCCGGTCAGAGAAGCCGGCTTCTACAGCCGATACTTCCTTGTTCCCAAGAAGGACGTAGGATTGCATCCGATTTTGGATCTGCGGTCCCTGAACCAATCTCTGAGGAGATTCACCTTCAGCGTTTGGGGCTGCTGCTCAACGCGAAGAAGAGCGTGCTGACGCCCGCCCAACGGACTACGTTCCTAGGGGTGGTATGGGACTCAACGATGATGCGGGCCCACCTGTCTCCCGCACGCGTCGAGTCCATTTTGTCCACAGTGACCAGAGTGCAGTTAGGCTGCGCCATCACTGTAAAACACTTTCAGAGGGTGTTGGGTCTCCTGGCAGCAGCGTCCAGTATAATACCTTCCGGGCTACTGCACATGAGAGCCCTGCAGTGGTGGCTAAAATCCAAGGGATTCTCCCCGAGGGCAAATCCGCTCCGTCTGATACGGGTTACGAGCGGGTGCCTTCGTTCCCTGTCTGTAGGGAGGAAATCTTGGTTCCTGTCCCAAGGTCCCGTGTTGGGAGCGATCTGTCGCCGAACAATTATTTTGACAAACGCCTCACTCACGGGATGGGGCACGGTCATGGACGGTCGCTTCGCGAGAGGCTCCTGGGAGGAGCATAATTTCTCTTGCCTGGAAATGTTGGCGGTTTTCAGAGCTCTGAGGAGTTTTCTGCACGCCCTCTCCTTGTCAGAACTGACAATATGGCAGTGGTGGCCTATTTGAATCACCAGGGAGGCCTGCGCTCGCGCCCGTTATGCAAACTGACACATCAGATCCTCCTGCGGTCCCAGCAGAGACTGCTGTCCCTCAGAGCGATGTACGTCCCTAGGACCCAGAATCAAGGAGCAGGCCTGCTGTCGAGACAGGGGCTGAGGCCCGGGGAATGGAGACTCCACCCTGAGGTGGTGGAGTTATTATGCAAAGAGTTCGGCCCCATAGACGTGGACTTGTTTGCCTCCCGAGAGACGGCGCACTGTCCCCTGTGGTTCTCCCTCTCACCCCCAGCTCTGCTAGGGCTGGATGCCATGGTGCAGACGTGGCCGAGGCTGCGTCTGTATGCGTTTCCCCCAGTCGCTCTGCTCCCGGGGGTTCTGGAGCGGGTCCGCCAGGATGGCGTCAGTCTACTATTAGTAGCCCCGTTTTGGACGGCACGAGTGTGGTTCGCGGATTTAATATCGCTCCTCGAGGGCCCGCCCTGGCAGGTCCTCCTGAGGAGGGACCTGCTGTCCCAGGCAGAGGGCCGGATCTTTCACCCGCACCCGCCCTGTGGCAACTATGGGTCTGGCCCCTGAGGGGGCGCAGTTCCTAGAGGCGGGCCTGACGACAGGAGCAGTCGAGACGCTGCTCAGCTCCAGAGCCCCGTCCATGAGAAGGATGTACGGCCTAAAGTGGAATGTGTTCCCCACCTGGTGTAGAGAGCGGGCGGTGGACCCAGTTACCTGCTCGGTAATTGTGATACTGGAGTTCCTCCAGCACCGTTTCTCCGCTGGCCTCTCCCCGTCCATGCTCAAAGTGTATTTGGCTGCCATTGCAGCATTCCACGCCCCTCTGAGTGATGGGCCCTTGGGGAGGCTTCCACTGGTCGTGCGCTTCCTCTGTGGAGCCAGAAGGATGAGACCCGTGACTCGTTCCAGGGTTCCCATCTGGGACCTGACAGTGGTTCTTGAAGCGCTGGCTGAGGCCCCCTTCGAACCCCTGGAGACTTCATCTGCTCTGCCCTGTCAGAGCACTGAGTATTTACACTCTGAGGTCTTCCCGGTGGAGGAAAGCAGACCAGTTGCTGGTGTGTTTCGGGTCCCCCAAGGCTGGGCTCCCTGCTTCTAAACACACACACATCAGCAACTGGATCGTTCAGACTATTTCCCTGGCCTATCAGGTGCGCGGTTTGCCTTCACCTATGGCCGAAAGGGGCGCACTCTACTCGCAGGGACGTCACTCCAGGATTTGTGTGACGCGGCTGGCTGGGCCACCCCTCACACTTTTATCTGGTTTTACAGTCTGGACCTTCCTTCTGCACCCGGCACCCGTGCGCTCTCCTCCTAGTCGTGCCGTCAGGTTCTGCCCGCTGGGGGGCAGGCGGGGTTTCAGAGCGGCCTAAGTGGGTATCTCGTTCCCATAGTGTCGTTACTGACGCAGTTCGAGTTCCCTCGAAGGGGAACGTCTCGGGTTACGTATGTAACCCTTGTTCCCCGAGAAGGGGAACGAGACACTGCGTCGGTCCGCCACACCTCACCCCTCCTGGAGTGCCTTGCTTCATAGAAAGGTGTGCTTATATACCCCTCCGGTTACGCTGTCACACACTACCGTTCTAGTAACACCAATAGGATTGGAGTAGTTTCATTCATAGTTCAGCCCTGCCACGCCCAGAGGCGCATAGTGTCGTCACCAACGCAGTGTCTCGTTCCCCTTCTCGGGGAACAAGGGTTACATACATAACCTGAGACGTTTTCACCCTGCCTACAATCTCAACTATCGGATTCCAGCAACAGGAAATAACGTTACTCTTTTATCCATGGATTATTTTTTTTGGTGCAGAAATGTTTCTTGACGAATTATTAAAAAAAACAAAAAAACACTTAATTTCGGGATGAAATGCATTGTAAGGTGCCTTACTGAGATTGTAATGGGTATATTTAACCTTTTGTTTTAGTAATGAGTTATATTACTGTGTTACAGCAAAAAGCAATACATAATTGTAATTGCCTTACTTTTGTAATGCGTCACTCCCAACACTGGTCGTAAATGAGAACAGGTGCATTTTTTATGATGAAAAACTAGCAAGTGGTCAGTGATGTCCAACCCACCAAACCTAAAATAGTCTACATTTATATTCAGATTTATTATAATATAAAAAGCCTAAGCAGGCTTAACAGTCTGTGGGATCTCCTACAGATGGTGACGTAATTTTCCAAGAGAGCTGATCTTTCAGTAGGTGGCGTTTTTATAGAGTTGATCTCTTATCTGGAACATAACCTGCTCCTGACTCTCATGCCTTCTGTGTGAATGGTCATTAGTTTATTAGTTTAGTTAGTAGATTAGTTCCAACAATTTAACACAAAAATTTCAAAACACCACTCAAAAAAATTAAACAAAATAGAAACCCAAAACCCTTGGTGGAAACCATAATATTTACAATATTCCCCATCCCTCCTTTGATACATGGTTAAAAACCATTTATCAATGCTAGGAGACCTCTTGAAAGGGAAATTCTATGGGCCTACCATTTGCATACAGCAGTAGAAGGCAGGTGAGAAAAGAATGCAAACAATAGGTTGATTAGAAAATTTTTGTGGGCAGGACCTGTAGAAGAGAAAGGACCATTTAATGCATACTGGGAATCAAAATGCATACTGTGTTGTTGCTAGGGTGACAAAAAAGTCATAAAGCTGCCCGCACTGACTCCATATACAAAACGAAAAACAGTTAGAGTTAGAAAGATAGATACATTTAGCTGAGTCAAGCCTGAAACAAAAGAAGAGCTGGAGAGAATCCTGCTTCAAGTCATTAAACTTACAAAAGTCAGTCAAAATGCTTTTAAATCAGTAAAACTGTGTCTGCCTAGCAGTTCACAATCAAAAAATAAGATCAGTCAATGGCCAGCTGTTTCCCCATGTCTGGGGCGGGAGATCTCCACAAAGAAAAAATTATAATCCATAAATGGCACTAGCCTGCTGGAGCCAAAAGAATTTAGTATTGTGGTCTTAGGAAATTCCTGGATTTCCTCTGCCTGATTTGTGATCCAAATTAAAAACACATCCATTTTGGAACAAAATCCACCTTAGGATTTGAAAAACCTTATGATAGCTTTCTGCCAAGAAACTAATAGTAACACTGTGTCATTTTGACAATCCCCTGGTTTGGGAGATGATTTTGAAGGTGTTATTTTAAAATACAATTACTTCAAAATGCTTTAATTGAGGTAATTGACACAAAGTTGTTTTGTAATTGTTTCTGGTGATTACAATTAGCTTATAGTTTAATAATTAATTTCTTAAAAAACAAATCAAACTAAATGGGTAAAATCACCAGAGTTAGTTTGAATCGAGTCAGCAGGTTAGAAATGAAAACAATTCAAGGTTAAACATCAGCCGCCGCCTGTGTTAGAGCTTTATAATTTGTTCCTGTGGCTTTCGAGGACATGCAGTGGCTTTTAGTAAACACGTTTATTTTTCAGATTTGTTCAGTATAGTTTAATATAGTATACATAGTGATTTTAAGTTGTTAACGAAAGTACTAAAGTTTTAGGATGTGTAAAATACCTTTTCCAATTTATGCTGAATCTAGCTCTGTATTCACCTTCATCTGCTTCTGGTGATCTGTGCTACAGCTTGACTCTGACTCAAACATTCTTCTCTGTCTTTAGAATCGTGGAAGAAGTTCTATGTCTACTTGGCGGGAAAAACTAATGACGCACATCTAAGCTTTGTTTCAAAGCTTAAATGTGTTGGCCAAATTCAGGTGGACTCTCTTGAAGAAAGTGACTACATTCTGGTTTTCTGCCCTATCGCTTCACGAGCTGGAACAGACATCAGCGAGGCAGAGGACAGCATGCCACGTAAGAAATGCCTTCAGTCAATGTTTGGCCAATTTCACACTGATTAGTCAAAAGTGTAAAGGGAAATTTGACCAATAAATTGAAAAGTTCATTATTTTGGTATGAAAAAAACTTACAGGTTCTAACTGGACCTAATTCCCCTATATTAAGCTATTCTCCCCAATGTTCTCACATTGGCAGTATTTGAAATTAATTTATTAATGAATTACAATCTAAATTTCTGCGATTATAAATGCTGGTGTGGCTCCAAGAGGATGAATACTGTTTCTAAAAGCAAGTCTTGGTGTCCGTTTTTGAGATGCTTGAGACAAATGGGGCGGCTGTGCAGGAGATAGAGTGGGTTGGCTGTTAATCGGAAGGTCGGCGGTTCAATCTCCCACAGCATTTACATTTTACAAAAACAAAATCAAAGCAAAGCTGAAAAAGGAGGCAGCCTATGTGACAAAAACAAACAAACAAAAACCAATTAATACAGCATTAAATTACTTACTTAACTTCTTTAGAACCGTGTTAATCCTGTATAAAATACCAAGGCAAGATACTTTGTTCAATAACAATCTACTTGTTTGTGAAAAGATATAAACAGCAGGTAAATTGTAGGACCACATGTATGCAGAAAAGGAGCCACAGCTTGGTCACGCCTGTGCTGCGGGCTACAGATAAAGTGAAAACCAAACTGATCTCCCTTCTTAAGTTTCATCTGTTTTCTGACTCATTAGGTTGTGTTATCTCCGTGCTTACAGGAAATAAACCAGTAATTCTGGTGGTGATGCATCACACCTTCGACCCTGACCGTGCTGTAGCTGAAAGCAGAAGAAAGGTTACCAACCCGAACGTCCGCCTCACTGTGGACTGTCTGTTCTATGAGGGCAGACTCCTGGAGAGTGACCGCAATTACATTGCTTGGTTTGATATCCAGAGGTTTCTTGGAGTACCAGATAACAAGGTAATGACTAGATTTACTGAATTAATACAATCTGGTTTACACATAATCAATGCAGAGTGCACTGATACAGTGATATTAGGTATCATTACTTATGATGCACATGATGCAGTTTCATTATAACTAATAATTATTGCTTACATTATTTTCTTCTCTTTCTTTCAGGTCTACAAGATAGTTGTTTGTAAGTGTGACTGTAATCATGAACTTCATATTTCAGATGATTCAAGCCTATTTTTAAACTTCACTCATATGTAAACTGGTCTGTGTAAGGCTCCTGCTCATACAGGCTGTGGAGTGATAACATTCCTAGTAGGAGCTCTTGGTGAGCTGCAGTGGAGGGATAGTTACACAAAGCAGGACAACTTGAAGCTTGAAGTTGAACAGCAGATAGCAAACCATCAACACTGAAGCATGTTATACTGTGATAGACTGTGTTTGTGATACAGAGATGTAGGACAGATGTGGCAGTGGGACAGGTCTCAAACATGTAGCATTTTAAATATTTTATGCAGATATTTTATTTGGAGGTAAACACAAAGGTGTGTGTCAAAATTAATATCCAAAGTGTCTGCTACAGTTTGAAAAAACTACTAACGTAGTTGCTTTAACGAATGGGTGAAATTGGAGGTTGATGTAATAATTTTAGGGTTGTTTGAGTTGTAAATTATATCAAAAGACTAATTTCTTTGTTTGTTTATTTTAGGGTTGAGGAGCCATCTGAAGCAGATCGCTTTAGGAGTTCTTGGTGGAGGTGTGGTATTGTTGGTCACTGTGATAATCGCTGTAAAAATAAAAAATAAAAAAGATAATTAGAGTGATGTCACTAACATGCATGACAAAACCAAATAAATGCGGTATCTGTCTACAGTACTATAACAAAAAATGATTCTTGAAGGGACAAATAAATGTGCTATGTAATGCATGTGTAATCATCTGCAAAATTTAGATAACAGAATGATGTTATTATTGTTGTTATTACTGCAGTATATTTATGATAAAGAGGTTGGCTGAAGCTTTTGATCACTAATGTTTTATCTGAAGCACAGTAGAGGGGAACTGATGGAAGAATAACAGATCTGCAGAGAAAGGCATTAAGCAACTGGATGTGAAAAAGATTGAAAGAAAGAGACAAAGTTTACATTGAAATTGACATTAAACTCAAGCATAAAACTGCCATAAGTTGAAAAGTGAGCGACTGTATATCTCACATTTAGGTTCACCTTTTATACAAGTCTATCTTAAAACTCTAATACACATTACTTTTTTTGGTTGTTGTAATTGTTCCTCCTGTATTACATCTCAGAGTTCAGCTAAAGGGAATATATGGCTTAAGCATTTTGAGACACACAAAGAGGGAAACTGGAACTCCTGTAACTGTTTAATATATCTACTTCATTTACAAGGTACAAGGTTGTTTATTAGTCATTAGGCCTATACAGCACAAGGCTGCATGATGAAAAGGAATTTATAGATCCTTCATGCTACATACATATAGCCCAATGAAGTGTAGGCCTATATTAAAATAAAGTAAATAAAGTAAAATAAAACAATACAGTTATTTATATACATCTATTCATAAAACTATAGTTTTCAGTCACGTTACATGCGCGGTGACCTGGAGGGCAAAACAACAGACCAATATTGGGGATCACACCGCGACTCCCCTGTAGAGACGCCGCAAAAGCAGTGTATCACTTGCTTATTGGTTGTCAGGCAGCTGAAAATAACGCGTATTATTTGTCCTCCAAGGGAGCGTTTTCCTAGGAATGTGACGCCACGTGAAAACTATGACTCCAGACACGTATACATATATATGAATGTAAACAGCAGCAACCAGATGATAGTATGCAAATTTCATATTCACAATAAACAGTCTGACATTTGGTCAAACTGCTGAAGCCTCAAATTATCCTTAGCTGAACTTCATAACGAATGTTTACAGAGAACCACCCATCACTCAACATTGAAAGTGCTTTAAGAGGTAATCTCTTTACAGCAGTATGGACAGAAACAAATAACCTTTAATGTACAAATGGGCATGTCAAAATTGTTTTAAGATTGATTAAAAATGTGAACCTATTGCTTAATGAGAATGTAAAGCCAGGGTTACACAAAAAAAGTTGCTTCATAACCCCAGTAACTGTTTATGTGTGTGTGTAGAGTTGTGTTTGTTCGAATCTTATGAAGTTTTACATAATGACAAAACATCTCTGTGAAATAGTGATTGCTGCTGTTTTGTGTGTTTAACATATAAAAACAAATATGTTGTTCCTTCATGAAGAATAAATAAAAATGAATCAGTCTAAGTGATTATATTATATTTTTGTAGCATGCCTCTGTAAATTTGTCATATTGCTGATAAACAAACTGGATTAATTCCTCAAAAATCAAGTGAGGTAAAGATGTCGTAAAAGAAATTCCGTTTCCCGGATGAAGATTCTTTGAACAAGACAACAATGAAGCATGCAGCCAAGTGGCCATGCTAAAGAAATGAAAATCTATGGATGGACCTAAAGATCTCATCCAATCTCACAGAGCTGACAAAGCACTGGGCATCAGACAAAACTCAAAGCCACCTGAAGTTGTAATCACTAAATATGGGGTCTATATAAACAAACAAACAAAAAACAAATAAAAACATTAAATCCTAACCTTGATCTGATTAAGTCTGGAACACAACAAAATGTAGTGAAAGTAAAGAATCAGAAGGAGCTTTTTTGCCCAGTAGTGTTTTACACATACAAGGAATTTGCTTTGGTGATAGGGTGCTACACGTAGACAAACATGCAGTTGACATAAATAAATGTAGAAATATATAAATATGGAATAAAAATACAAGTTACATAAGAATAATATAAGAAAAGAGAAAAATATCTGAGCACAAGAACACCTACGACAGACTCCAGGCATCGTCTTCAGCTCAGCGTTTAACACAATAATTGACAGCTGGTGGAAAAGCTGGGGTTGCTAGAGGTGGATACTGGCTCCTGCATCTGGATCCTGAACTTCTTGTCGCAGAGGCAGCAGTCAGTGAGAGTGGGCAGACACTCATCAGCAACAATCTCAGTGAGCACAGGTTTGCCTCAGGGCTGTGTCTTGAGCCCCATTCTGTTCACTCTGCTCACTCACGACTGCTCTGCCAGATTCAATTCCAAACACATAATTAAGTTTCTGGATGACACAACAGTGGTGGGTCTCATAACTGACAATGACGAGTCTGCCCACAGGATGGAGGTGGAGCAACTGTCTGGGTGGTGCAGGTCCCACAACCTCCCCCTGAATGTCAACAAAACAAAGGAGTTGGTGATTGACTTCAGAAGGGACACCAGGCATCGCCATCACACACGGCTAACCATGGATGGCTCTGCTGTGGAGAAGGACAGCAACAGGAAGTTCCCTTAAACACACAACTGCAACTTAAAACAACATGATATAATTGGTTTCATTTGCATACAGAACATTTAACTCACAGCCAGATAACATTTTCTCTAATCAATATTTACTGCCATATTTAAGTCTCACATATCCACTTTGAAGATTTAATCAGACACATATGTGCCAGATCAGTAAGCAAATGTTTTGAATAATGTCACCTGCTACTTCAACTCCTTGAACCTAGCCAGTCAAGCAAGCAAATATTTAAGCTAGGCTTTGTAAACACAGTATTCAACAAACCATGGGTCAGCTACTGCAGCTTAGCATTCATAATTAAATGTTTCCAAAATGCTGCAAGGTGTTGCCAGACTCAAATTTGAACCCAA
This sequence comes from Micropterus dolomieu, assembly GCF_021292245.1. Lineage (NCBI taxonomy): Eukaryota > Metazoa > Chordata > Actinopteri > Centrarchiformes > Centrarchidae > Micropterus > Micropterus dolomieu. The sequence continues at coordinate 9,837 of NW_025743188.1, read as the reverse complement.
AGACCAATCACAGCCCAGTGAGTAGGGGAGAACGGGGTGAGTTGAGCCAGTTTTCACTTAAGATGTCTTTAAAGTGAGGACATGACAGTAAATGTCTCCAACTAAAATATGTACATATATTTTAGGATGTGGTGCATCCCCGGGAATAATGAATTTGGATCTAATCAAACTGTTTTCAAAATATGGCTTTCCAAAATAAAGTGGACTCTTGGCTCAACTTGCCCCATATGAAGGGTAAGTTGAGCCAAGGGAGAGAATGAGTTGAGCCACATGGGGGTTGGGGACATCAATGTCATTTCATCATGCAAACGCCAAGTCCCAACATTCAGTTCCACTCAGTGAAACATTGCAGCTGTGTCTCCTAGTTGTTTCATTTTAGTGTATCACTTTAAAGTCATCTTGTTGATCGTCATGTCCTGTGTCACCTGATGTATGGACTTCCCATTTTTGTACCTCTTCCACTACTCTGTCCAAACCCACAACAGGAGTTGAATCCTGTCCGTCTTCTATTTATATATATATATATTTTCGGTGATGCATAAGAATGCAACGTAAATATGTGTCACCCAGCAGTTTAAGGGTAACGTCATGCTAACAGTTTAGCCTCATATTGTAACTTTACAAAGCACTAATACATGCGTAAGATTTTCTTAAACATGTCTGTAATTGTTCAGACACAAAAATCACAACTCCTTGAACATAAAAAATCACTTTGAACCGCAAAAAACAGTTTTTCGATCTTAAATGTGCTTATCGCTTATTCCATGGGCCTCTCTCCATCGCAGGGTGAGTGAGGCTCAAATCACCCCGCTCTCCCTTAAGTAAGGTGCGTTTGTCCGATCCAAGTGTAGATAGGTTTCATGTGAGATGCCCAAACTGACAAGTATCGGATGGCTGAACACATACTAGTTTGAGAATAATTGTTTGCGTATACTACAGACAAAGTGCTTTTTGCATTGTCTGACCACGTTGGAAACCCCCCACACATTCCAACAATCATGATCACTTCAGGCAGCAAGTGTGTGTAAAGATGCAAAACAATAACTGCCTTTCAGTAGAGACTGTTCGCAGGTGTGTGCTGTTATCCCCATTTGTACAATTCATTATGGCAGCTGATTCTGGCCTACGAACTATTCTCATCCTCCTTGATCTGAGTACAGCCTTTGACACCATCTCTCATAACATCCGTCTTGAGAGATTAGTCTCAATTGGTTTCACTGACACACCCTTGGATTGATTTGAATCACATCTCTCTGGCCGCACTCATTTCATCCAACTCAGACATTTCAAATCAGAGCTGTCCCCTGTCACTACCGGTGTTTCCCAGGGCTCTGTCCTGGGGCCTCTTCTTCATCTATCTGCTTCCTCTTGGCCATATCTTCTGTAAATTTAATATGCATTTCCACTATGCGGATGACACCCAGCTCTACCTGTCCACCAAACCCACCACATCTCTCCAACCCACCTCCCTCTCTGATTGCCAAATGGAAATCAAATCTTAGTTCTCTTGCAACTTCCTCAAACTTAACAGTGACAAAACCGAGGTTCTCCTCTTTGGCACCAAATTCACTTTGACTAAATCTGACAGTTTTTCTCTTACCATTGACAACTGCACAGTTTCCCCCTCCCCTCAGGTCAAGAGTCTGGGTGAGATCCTCAACAGCCCACTTTCATTTCAAGCTCACATTAATAATATCACTCGGTCTGCATACTTCCATTTACGTAACATTAATCGCCTCCGACCGTCTCGTTCACACACTGGTCACATCCTGCATTGATTATTGTAATTCTCTTCTCGTTGTTCTTCCTCTCAAATCCATACATAAACTTTAACTGGTTCAGAACTCTGCTGCCCGTATCATCACCATAACCCCTTCTATTAATCATATTACTCCTGTTCTTCAGCAGCTTCATTGGCTTCCAGTTAAATACCGCTCTGATTTCAAAACTCTGCTCCTGAACTTCAAGGCCATTCATAACCTCGCTCCTCGGTACCTTACTGACCTCCTTCATAATAACACACCCACACGTACTCTTAAGTCATCTTCTTCTATTCACCTCACTGTACCTCCTGCTCATCTGACCACCATGGGGTTCAGAGCCTTCAGACGCTCTGCACCTCGTCTCTGGAACTCTCTTCCACGAGACGTCCGCAACAATGACTCGCTTTCCCTTTTTTAATCCCGCCTGAAAACCCATCTTTTTAAACTGGCATATCCCACATGATCACTCTTTCTCAGTCTTTGTTTCCTGTTATTTTGTACAATGATTTTATGCACTGTAATTATAGTTGTCAATTTTATCAATTATTGCTGTACTGTTTTATTATGTTTTGTGAGGGGACCTTGAGTGTTCAGAAAGGTGCCTATAAATAAAATGTATTATTATTATTACATCTAATCTACATACACAATTAAAAGACAGATTTCTTGAGAAGTGGGGGAGGTAGTGTGATGAGATGATGCATGGAGACTCTGATGGAAGGCTTTTTGTCCCACCTTCTTGTTCTTCAATTTTCCTGATCAGGCCTTTGCATCGTTAAACAGTCCTGTTGTTTACCTAAATTTAATTTAACCTAGAGTGCATTGCCTGCAGTAGCCTACAGCCATTCTGATCTTCCCTCTCTCTCTCTCCACTTGATGACAGCTTTGCACTGAGCAGTGGGGTCTGGAGGGGGGGATTAGTTGACATGGTGGGGTGGGGGGAGCGGGGTTTGGTGTTAAGGTCACGCCTCTGGCCTAAAAAGGCGAAGAAGAATACCAGCGGCAGCGAGCTGGTCCAAGAATAACTCAGGGCTTCAGGCTCAGAAACATGGCATGAGAGTAACAGTACAAACTTACATTCAGAGTTTTATTCGGACTAATCCAGAAAATGTAAAACAAGAGCAATAAAATGGAATGCTAGATTTAGATCTAATACATTTTTAGTAGAGTGAAACAACTGTCCACACTGTGATCACGTGACTTCAGCAGCAACATTGGCTGGTGGGATAAAGTTACCGTGAAGGGCTCTCTCCCAGTCTCTCTTCTCTCTTTCCCTTACATCGTCCGTCAGTCCCCGTGGTCGATCTAATTCTGTCAGAGCGGGTGGGCGGGGGGGGGGGCAGGCTCCTCTATCTACAACCCTCACTCTAACCTGGCAAAAGGCAAGACAGTGACCACCTTAACTTGGTCTCTGTCTGTCTCCCCAGCCTCGTCCACTGGGACGGAATTCAACTCTCTGGACCGACTCGCAAACATTTGGACCCCTGAAAAGTTTTTGACTTCTGGAACACGAAGGGAAAATGCAGATTTAAGTAATGGCAATGGAAAAAGGGGTGTAGTGTTACCAGCAGAGGCCAAAGGGTTCCAGTTTTCACATATCTTCAGCACCAGTCATTCACAGGACGTTGCTAGACTGGAATTAAACACTGGGATTAAATCGCGCGGAGGAGTTGAGGACCTGCCATAAATATTTCTTTTCATGGCAACATAATCTGTTCAAGGGATTTACTGTGGAATAGAACTTTTATTTTGAAACTATGACTGAAGCAGTTGAAGGTAAAGTATCATCATGTAATGTATTACAATTAAATTTCAACAGCTTTTTTACATAAACCAAGCCTTTCATAATATATATGAAGCTCTTGCAGTGCTTTGAATGTTTTGTTTTGCACACAGTCCCTCTGATGTTGTGCTGCCTGGTGTGTGGGGGAATTTCATGATTGGAAGTATCTAAAAATACGGCGCTATCATGTATCGGCTATTTGTAATGCAACTTTAAGACCCCTGCAACATCTACAGTGCTGTATAGGATCAGTCAGCATCAACACTCTTGTTGCATGAGACCAACTGATACTGTTTTTATATGACTTTTTAACAGTTTTTGTTAAAGTTTATGTCCATGGACAATGAAATGAGACAAACAATAGCAGTCTCAAAGAAGCTGTTGTTGCTATTAAAACTTCACAACTTAATTATACATCCATGATACACAGCCCACACACAAACATGCACATATTAGAGTGGGACAATTTAAACATTTATAGTTATTTTTCCAATTTATTCTTATAAGTAAACAGAGTTTGGTAACCACAGCATAGCTCTGCCCACCTTCTATTGACAAGATAGCTAATCAACCTGTAAAACTTACCTAAAACACCTGTGTGGGTGTGGAGGCCCCTTAATTAAGATAAGGAGATAATAGCTTATTAAAAGTGGCTATTGACATTTTTCCACCTCTCTTACTACCAACAGTGGTGGATCAAATTGGACCCCCCTTTCCGGCTCAGTACCTTTCACACAGCGCAGGGAGCCGGCATATTGGCATAATAATCCTGGAAAATTGGGCATATCCTTGAGCTGACACTGTTTTCTTGTGATCACAACATACATGTAGGTTCCAATTAATAGCTTTTCCGTAGCTTTCAAATACATCAGCGTATTACATTGGAGATGACAACTGAGAACAACATGATAACTGAACAAACTCCAGCTGTTGATGAGGACTGTGACATCTGGTTGAAAGCTCTGGAAAAAGCTAGTGAGTGGAAAGATTTTGTCAAGCTCAAAAATGATGGTGTTTATATTTATTTTTGAAGAAAGCTTTCTCAGATAATATAATTATCATATTATGTTAGGATATCCAATTGTTGGTTACATCTTAATTATCTCCTTATTACATGAAAACAAATGGTGGGAATAGGCTTACTTACTCTTGAATTTTTGTATGTCATCCTGTAGGATATCTCCTCCCTCTCACATGGTCTGGTATGGAGGACTGACTTGGACAGACTGTAAAAGTGTGGAAACCCATTATCCTGTTAGAGATAACATTGAATAGGTATCTCATTATAGTGTGCTTAAAAACATGTAAATATGAGATTATGGGTGACTTGAGGTAATAACTTTCAATTAAGTCAAGATCACAAAATCTCATATTTTGAGATCTCAAGATAATTAATATATTATCACATGATAACAGACATTACGATTTTAATAGCGAATTCAAGAAAGATCTGAACAGTAAAATGTTTTGGAAAACCTATAATGTTTATCTTGATTTTGCTCTGGAAATATTCGATCTGCTGAAACTACAATGCTTCTTGCATTTCCATTTAAAAGAGTGTTTATGTCAAAGACAACTGAGTATATAGTTACTTGTGTTGCTTTTGGAAGTACGTCTGTTTAGGAGTAATAATGGGACTTATGACAGTTCCGTCAATATACATGTCAGGTCAGTCAGGAGTGTTTACAAAGCTGTTGGTATGCACTTGGGGAGGTGATGTCTGTGAGGCAGAGAGCAGATGAAGTATACATTTGTGATTCCAAATTCCAGCTGTCTTGTACACTTAAAAAAATTTACACAAATAATCAGTAAAATATACATGGAATCTATACATGGAGTCTTTTTCCTGTGTGGCAGAAATAAGATTGTGATGATTGGACTTTGTATGTATGTTGACTTGTAATTAGTTATCAATACTCAACACTCATTACTGCATCCTAAACTGGCACTCATGCTAGTAGAGACATGGAAACAGCAGCTTGAATCAAGCTCCTAACCTGATTAATAGCATCACCATGCTCAACCAGCCAGATCGTAAAGGTCTCTGCTGCACTTAGTTCAGCTCTGTGCACTCATTAAGGAAATGTTGTGACCACACTTCCCTGTATTCTGACTGAACAGGCAACCACTAGCTCCTAATGACTGCCCCGAGCAGAGCTGTCATGGATACCCAGTGAGAGTAACAACAGAAATGTCATCCACTGTGGAGACAGGTCAGCCATAAAAGGAGGAATCGTGCATGGATGGCTGGTCAAACCATTTAGAGTTGGGTTTAAAAAATGTCAGAAACACCAAAGTAAATGGGGAAGGAAGTTTTAATGTCATAATGTCCAAAAAGTGCTCAGTAAATATCTTTAAGATTTTTTTTCAGAATCAGCTTTTATTGCCTGGTATGTGTACACATACAAGGAATTTGACTCTGGATTGTACATTGCTCACAATGTGCTAAGTAGCACCGTAACTAGTTTAACTACATTTCTCAGTAGCTTGGTGGTAGTGTCACTATTTTCTGAATCAAATAGCTTTTCAGTAACAAAGCTCTTTTATTGGCCGAGTAGCGTGGTAGCTTCCACACGCGCTACATTGGACTTGCATTGGACTGCAGCCGAGCTTCCTGTGACGGTGACATCACGTACCGATCCTTGGGGTGATGTCTGCAACTTTGCTGCAGAGGAATAAAGACATGCAAGACTGAGTTTACTTTCTATTGCGATAGTTACTGTAACACCTCTTGTGAGAAGGATCAGGGTCCAGCATGGACACCTCTTCCTCTAGTGAAGAGGAAACTTTGACATGTAGTGGTAGAAACTTCCATGAGATGAGATCTCTCTCTCTCACTCTCCCTCTCTCTCGCCCATTGCCATTAATGTTTAGGTTGTTTAGGTTGCAATGTTGCCAGAGCAGAAATTCACATATAAACAATAAAAAAAAGATAATTAATTAATAATGTGATAATTAAGTTACTTTATATAAACAACAATGGTTCTCCGTTTGTTGCATGAGGAAATACATTTAGCTGCAATAATATGACAGTAAGTAGGAGTTGTTTCTGTGTGTCTGATTTAGCTCTCTTGCACACACACACACACTGTTTGTATATACACACTATATATATATAAATAAATGACCAAACTATAAAATATAAAAAAATTAAAAGTAGTACTAAGCTACTTTTTCCACGTTGCTGTAGCTTAGCTGGCTACATTTCACTGGGGGGTAGCATCTGTGTAGTGAAGCTTCATTTAATGTAGAGTAGCTAGTAGCTTAGCTCACTACATTTTCCAAGTAGCTTGCCCAACACTGGTGCTTACTCATACAAAAAATACAAAATCACAATAATAAAACTAAAATAAAATCAGACACAGGATTCAGTGTAGACAACACAAATATACACACTATGAACAAAAATAATATAGACATATTGACAAATAGTGCAGTGAGCAGAGTTCCTGCCCGTTTTCTGAATGTATAAATGTATAAGTCCTGTATGGAGGGCAGGTTGGCACCAGTGATCTTTTCTACTGTCCTGACTGTCCGTTGTAGTCTGTCCTTGTCCTTTTTGGTGGCAGATCCAAACCAGACAGTGATGGACGTGCAGAGGACAGACTGGATGATAGCTGTGTAAAAGTGGATCAGCAGGTTTTTAGGCAGGTTGAGCTTCCTGAGCTGGCGCAGGAAGTACATCCTCTGCTGGGCCTTCTTGATGATCGTGTCAGTGTTGGGCTCCCACTTCAAGTCCTGGTAAATAGTGGATCCCAGAAACCTGAAGGATTCCACAGCAGACAAAGGGCTGTTGAGTATGGTGATGGGGGGCAGAGTGGGGGGGCTCCTCCTGAAGTCCACGGTCATCTCCAAAGTTTTGAGCGTGTTAAGCTCCAGGTTGTTCTGACCGCACCAGAGAGCCAGCTGATCAACCTCCCGTCTGTAGGCTGACTCATCACCGTCCCGGATGAGGCCAATGACCGTTTTGTCGACAGTTTGACAGATGGGTCTCCTGAGGTGCAGTCTTTGGTGTAGAGGGAGAAGAGCAGTGGGGAGAGCACACACCCCTGGGGGTCGCCAGTGCTAATAGTCCAGGTGCTGGATGTGATGTTCCCCAGTCTCACCCGCAGACTCCTGTCAGTCAGGAAGTTTGTGATCCACTGACAGGTGGAGGCTGGCACAGTGAGCTGGGTGAGTTTGGTGCTGAGGATGTCCAGGATGATGGTGTGGAACGCTGAGATGAAGTCCACGAACAGGATCCTTGCATATGTCCCTGGAGAGTCCAGGTGTTGCAGGATGTGACGCAGACCCAAGTTGACTGCATCATCCACAGACCTGTTAGCCCTGTAGGCAAACTGCAGGGGGTCCAACAAGGGGCCTGTAATGTCCTTCAGGTGGGCCAACACCAGTCTTTCAAAGTACTTCATGACTACAGATGTCAGGGCGACAGGTCTGTAGTCATTTAGTCCAGAGATGGAGGGTTTTTGGGGGACCGGGATGATTGTGGAGTGTTTGAAGTAGGAGGGAACTTCACACAGCTCCAGTGATCTGTTGAAAATCTGTGTGAAGATGGGACATTTTCTGAAAGAGAAAACAAAATGAAAATGACAATCCCATGACAATCTGGGCGTTTAGATTTGGATATTTCTTGTGCATGAGTGGAAATGTTCTCCTGATGGTGGCACCTGAGGAAAGGTTAAAGCGTCAGTGGAAAAACTAAACCATGGTTTCAAGGTTTCAGGGTTTGTTGCTGTACTATTAAAAGAGGGCTAGAAAGTGGATTTTGCCTTAGTCCAGCCCAAACTGGTAAAAACATAATATATAAACAGAAAACATAATATCTAACAAGACTTTTCACGTTGGTCAGTCGAACTAGATGAAATGTCATTCTTAAGGACTGAATACTCCCAATACCCCATTGACAACCAAATTTTATACACATCTGACCAGTAGTTTTCAAAAGATGTTGTCCAATTGACCAGTCCGTTCTCTGACAAAAATTTGAGTCCAGAAAACTGAATTAAACAGGTTTCATAAAAAGAAACAGCAGCAGTAACCCCACAGGTTAGAGGAGTACTACATTTATACAGGTAGACAGCACATGGTCAAATCTATCAATAAAAAGACTGGACCATACTACCATTGTTGAACTTGGAAGTATCCAATCGGTTTGAGTCAAAAACTGGTGTTTGTTGTTAGAATTGAACTACAAAATTTCACTTGTAGCCTAGTTGTTAATGAATGGAGGTCTAAAGTAATGTGACTGGAATCTGTAACCTTTTTTGTGTGTTTTTAAGAATTTTACAAGCTCTTCATTAACTTGCAGAGTGACAAATGAACGTTGAACGTTTAAATGTTTCCAGAGTTTGGGTTAACAGTGCTTGAAGTGGGCCGGTACGCACCGATATGCAGTACCGGCAAGTCGACAGGCGGGAGAACTGAAGCCCGGGTGCCTTTCAAGCCGCCATGTGCTGAATGTATCTCTTCAATGTCACTTTTTGTGAACCGACCAATCACAGCCTGGATGTGGTGAGACATTTAAAAATATTGAGAGATAGGTTTCATTTACACTGGGGACACGTCAGAACAGTCTCTCCATCACGTTTTGAAAGCTTTTGTTAAAAATGTTTAATGCTCAAAGTTGTCCTCTTCAAGCACTGTGGGTTAATAACATATCCTTGCATGACCAGTCAAGGTACACTGTTGATGTTGTAAGCTTGATTGTATGTTAGCATTGACTAGCTAGCATGAAATCTGTTACTAAGCTAAAGAAGCATGACATGACTTGATTAGAATGACCAGGTCATTATTGCTATTATTACCAATACCACCAACTTCAAAAAATAATAAATAAATAAATAAAAATGTACTAACACACAAAATAAAGTTACATTTATTAAACCCAGTTACCTTTATTCTTATTACATTTTAAATAAGCTACAGTAAGTGTTACAAAATAGCTTGCCCAACCTTATTCTCTATACTCTCTATGCAGCTATGAGAACTACTGATGTCTTAGGTCTAAGGTTACGAAACCAGTGTTGGTCAAGGTGAAAATATCACAGTGAAGGTGAAACCAGAAAAATGTTTAGGGCTTACCAAAATCCCCAGGAATCATGCTTTCGGTACGGAAGCCCTAAGCGGCCATCCATTCAAATATTTTTTTACTCCGTTTTCCCATGATAACGGGATAATTTTCTTGTGATCTCGAGATAGCAAAACAGTAGTTTAACACGTTTCTTAATGATAACGTTTCTTAATGTTAGAATTTCAATGTGGTTTTCAGTGTTACTGGTTAACTCGGGTAGT
>NW_025743187.1:0-5583 GCF_021292245.1 Micropterus dolomieu | reverse complement strand
GAGGCCTGTCCTGCTGAAAAACACCATGTTAGCAGATTTAGTGGAGGAACTGAAGAAGACTGGACTCCAAGCTGCTCCTGCTGATCACTGCTATGCTGGACCTGAAGATGTGGCCTGTGATGTCTGCACTGGGAGAAAACAGAAAGCCCTCAAGTCCTGTCTGATCTGTCTGGCCTCTTACTGTGAGAAACACCTGCAGCCTCATTATGATGTGGCTCCGTTAAAGAAACACAAGCTGGTGGAGCCCTCCAAGAAGCTCCAGGAGAACATCTGCTCTCGTCACGATGAGGTGATGAAGATGTTCTGCCGTACTGATCAGCAGAGTATCTGTTATCTCTGCTCTGTGGATGAACATAAAGGCCACGACACAGTCTCAGCTGCAGCAGAAAGGACCGAGAGGCAGAGAGAGCTCGAGGTGAGTCGACAAAACATCCAGCAGAGAATCCAGGACAGACAGAAAGATGTGAAGGTGCTTCAGCAGGAGGTGGAGGCTATCAATGGCTCTGCAGATAAAGCAGCGGAGGACAGTGAGAAGATCTTCACCGAGCTGATCCGTCTGATGGAGAAAAGAAGGTCTGATGTGAAGCGGCAGCTCAGATCCCAGCAGGACACTGAAGTGAGTCGAGTCAAAGAGCTTCAGGAGAAGCTGGAGCAGGAGATCACTGAGCTGAAGAGGAAAGACGCTGAGCTGAAGCAGCTCTCACACACAGAGGATCACACCCAGTTTCTACACAACTACCCCTCAGTGTCAGCACTCAGTGAATCTACAGACTCATCCAGCATCAAGATCCGTCCTCTGCGCTACTTTGAGGATGTGACAGCGGCTGTGTCAGAAGTCAGAGATAAACTACAGGACGTTCTGACAGAGACATGGACAAACATCTTAAAGACAGTGACTGATGTGGATGTTTTACTGTCAGAACCAGACTCAGAGCCCAAGACCAGAGCTGACTTCTTAAAATATTCACGTGAAATCAAACTGGATCCAAACACAGCAAACACACAGCTGTTATTATCTGAGGGGAACAGAAAAGCAACATTCATGGAAGTAGAACAGTCTTATTCTCGTCACCCAGACAGATTCACTGAATGCTGGCAGGTCCTGAGTAGAGAGAGTCTGACTGGACGTTGTTACTGGGAGGTGGAGTGGAGAGGGACAGGAGTTAACGTAGCAGTCGCCTACAAGAACATCAGCAGAGCAGGGTGGGATGAATGTGAATTTGGAGGAAATGATAAATCTTGGGCGTTACATTATCAGAACAACAGTTATAACTTTTGGTTCAACGGAGTCCAAACTCCCGTTTCAGGTCCTTGGTCCTCCAGAGTAGGAGTGTACCTGGATCACAGAGCAGGTATTCTGTCCTTCTACGGCATCTCTGAAACCATGACTCTCCTCCACAGAGTCCAGACCACATTCACTCAGCCTCTCTGTGCTGGACTTGGGTTTTCTTGTTATGGAGACTCTGCTGAGTTCTGTAAAGTCAAATAGTCAGAAGTCATTTCAGGGACAGTGGGTTAAATTCTGTGTTTTAATCCTTCAACTTATTTTGTCTTCATGTTTGTTGCTGAGAGCTGATTGTTGTGGCCTTGACCTGTCAATCAAACATTGTGGGCGGTACTTTGAGGTCTTGTCATTAGTTGCTGTAAATGTTTGAGTTTCTTTAGGCGGCGCTCCTTCCTGTGTCTGTTTAGCCATGGAGGCTATCACTGCTCAGGATGACTTTTGTTTTCTCTGCATGAAAATGGAAACTTGTCTCTAAATGTTTGTTGAATATTTGGATTGATGTATTTGTATGTTGTTGTTTCTCTTCCACTGCATGGGTCTGAAGAGAGAAAGCAGCAGACCTTCCTTTATCTCAGAGATTTTGTTCTCACTCTGGAAAGAAATCTAGAATTACATTCACATTTATTTGTTTGGCAGACCAAATGTTGTTGTTGTTGTCCGAAGAGACGTACAAATGAGGGACTGTGAGGTATTTTAAAGTGTAATTCTCCTGATCAGAATCAATAAGGAGCTCATTCTTTTCTTTGACAGCTGAGATTCTGCTCAAACACACTGATTGTGTGGATGAAGTGAATCTGTGCATGAAATCATTGAACAAGAGTCATTTAACAGACTTTACTGATGGGATGTGTGAACAAACTGAAGGTTTACATGATGAATAAACAAACATGAACCAAGTCTTTTCTTCTGGTCTTCATTCCAGGGTTTCATACAGAGCTGATGGAGAACATGTGAAACTAATCTGAGAGTAGAACTGAGGCAGTTTTCCTCCTGAAACACCACAAAGTACAGAGTTCATGTTTAGAGCAGAAGAGCGTTTGTCAGTCAGTCTCTGTCCTTTCAGCTTTCCTCACTAAAACAGCTTTGTCACAGAGAATTGAGCAGAGTTTTCTGTCACTTGTTGCTTTTTACAACCAACATTTTGTTTGTGCTCTTAGTCAATAAAGAGGATTTTTTACACAGAATTAAAACAGTGGAGAAACAGTCAGAAATCATTTAAGTTTGGGTGTGAAGAAGTTTAGCTGAGTCAGCAGTGTGTAAAAATGTGTCTGTAATTTCTTTCCTATTAGCTTTTCAATATCCTCAAATATGTGATCTGGGGCCAACGAAACAGAGGGCAAAGCGCTCTGCTGTGCTCCGCCTCTCTTTGTATCCGGGACTCTCAGCGGCAGAAGAGGAGGGAGGCTCTCCCTGGACGGCCGCGTCCCCACGGACGACCCCCTCCGCTGGGGTTTGGTCCCTGCCGTTGGTCTGCTTGGACCTGGAGAAGGACGGCCGTCTGAAGAGAGAGAGCTGAGAGGAGCACAGAGGAAGTTCTAGTTACTAGTTCCTATTTCCATTGAAATATTTTGGTCTCTGCAGTTCAGATATCTTCTATTCCTTAGTTAAAAGTAACTATTTCCATTTTACTAGTATCTATTATTTAGATACTAGTACTTATTCATTAGTTGCTAGTAACTAAGATACTAGTAACACAACAACAACACCGGTCATTTATTAATGATAGTAAAATGCCTTGTTGATAGTAACATTTTCATTCTGACTATTAAGAATCGAATAGTTACTAGTAACAGAGAAAATAGTAGCTAAATAATAGTGACTATCATAATGGAAATGGTTACTAGTAGTGACTATTCAATCAGTTTCTATTGTAACTAATGAAAAAGTGATTTAAATAGTAAAAATGTGCGATGAGTTACTGGTAACTGAATAATAGTTTCTAGTAATTAATGGAAAAGTTACTAGTGAGAAGTTACTAGAGGTCAACTTTATTAATTCTGAAGGACAACAACCCTCTGCTGCAACGAGGTCAGCTGTTAATAACATTAAAATATCACTGATTCATGTTTTATTTATCCAGAGGAGTTTTATTAAACCTGTTTATTTTCAGCATCCTTCTTCTTTACATCCATTTCTATTCCCACATCTGCAAGCTGCCCAGTATAACCAGTATAAAGCTCTTGACTTCAGTTTTACATTTTCTCCACACACACACGCACAGAGGAAAGACGAGTGGAATGGATAACCACAGGCTGCAGAAGCTGAAAGAGAAGACAAAGCTCAACTCTACCAGAGAAATTAAAAATGACATACTGGTGGCAGAAGTAGAAACAAGCCATACTAACTTCTATGAACCGGCCTTCAATAAAACTGGTCTAGAACCGCCACTGCTACTTGTTATATTAAATAGTAGTCTATTGCGATTTAATAAGTTTGTTAGTTTGCCAAATCAATGTTAAAATGAGAAGTTTTGAGAATGTTTTCGCTTCATTATTATTATTAGACTATAACAGGCCGCAGTGGACTTGGAAAATGGGAAACACTGGGCTGTTTGTGAAATCATATCACTAGACTATTTACATTCAAACAAGTGGTCATTTTAATGGGATATTATAAGTGTTAGTATAATAAATAAATAGTTACCAGCAAGTTGTTAAAGCTAACCAAAATTGGCTTTCATCATGCACCTATCACCTATCCTTTTGGCTATTTTGAGCAAAGTACCTTACCAAACTGTAAACTTATTTTTAACTACCAATAGAATGGTACAAATATTATTGAACTGAATTCTACATCAGGGGTCCTCGACTAACCTATATTTGTTCAGGGGCACCGATTTTTCTAGGCAGACACTGAGGAGGCTGGACTATTAGCTTATATCAATGTGAACAGACTCCTAAAAGCATAAATCCATAATTATAAATCTACATAGGCTACTACATGGGCCTACTTAACTAGAAAATGATCGCAGACCGCAGCCAAGGAGGCAAGGAGTGATGGTTAAAAAAATAAAACTTGTTTTTTTGATGAATGACAGCGGTCAGTGCTGATCTCTTGAAGCCAAAGAGGTCGCTGAGGTCGGATGTGACTGAAAATGTAGCGAAGTACAATACTTGAAACAAAAAATAGGCTACTTAAGTAAAAGTAAAATTACAGATTTAAAAAACTGCTTCAAAAAGTACACAAATAAACTACCCAATTACAGTAACATGAGTAATTGTAATTCGTTACTTCCCACCTCTGAACTGAGAACTTCCAGCTGATGGACAGGGGCTTTTAGGAATGGGCCAAAACACCAGAAATAAGAGAAGAAACGTTGTTCTGTCCTGAAATATGTTCAGGGTTCAAACTGCAGAGACATTTTAACCTCCAGCCTCAAATCTAATATACTATTTACAACCTGAGATCTGATGGGAAGAATCTTTGTGAGCTGGAAACTCTTCTTCACCGTCTTTCCCATGTGACCTGAATGCAGCATCAGTGTTACAGGGTGTGACTGCTGTAAACAAAGTGACATAGTGTGATATTCCATCTATTTAAATGTCTCTTTACTGATGCTGTTTGAAGCTGCCAAAGGCTCAGTGAAGTGTTTCCATGTCTTCCTGCAGTGAACATCACAGCAGGTTAACAAGTGAAGTGTGGAAACTGATGCACAACACAAGAGGGCGCCTTCATCCTGCTAACCAGGGATGTAGTGGAGGTTAAAGCTCCTCAGCTCACTTTGGCTGCACTTTGAGTTCACAACATGTTTTTAGGCTGATAAAAAGCTTCCTAGTAAAAGTGCATTGTGTCACACATCATGGTAAATGGTGTCAAAGCACTAAAAGTGCTAAAAGATACAATCTCTGTTTGCTTCCTTAAAAATCCAGTCAGCTCTCTGTGTGAAGTTCAGGCGGCCATCAGTCACAGCTCCCAGATGTTTAAACTGCTGACAGTTTCTACAGGGGATCCAGTGAAGGTCAAAGGGTGAACTTTATCAGGAGACTCTTGTGTGTTGCTGGATAAGATCAGTTCTTTGGTTTCACCTCCATTTATTAAACCCGCTCTCCTCACACCACTGCTGCAGAGAAACTACATGATTAAAATATGGGCCATCTTTTGCAGAGTCCCCCTCACACAGAAGGCCAACCAGGGCCACATCATCAGCACACTGTAGGAAGTTAAAGTGGGAGACTTGGAATTTAAACTGTGGTGGTTTTGGGGGGGGAGCCGACAGGCGCCAGAGCCCCTGTAACACAGACCTTGGCCCCCTTCTGAACGAAAAGTCTACAATAATCATAGTAACATATCTTCCTTGC
>NW_025743186.1:1522-3977 GCF_021292245.1 Micropterus dolomieu | reverse complement strand
CTCACAGAGCCCTCTGCTCCCGCCGTCATACAGACCGCTGCAGCAACAACGGCAGAGGAAAACACAGCTGGAAGGTTTTCATACCGCTTATCTGTCTTTACATTCTGAGATATGTTGAAACGTTTTAACTTAAAAGAGAGAAAGCTGCGTGGATCGCTGGTGTGTGTGTCGCATTGAACATTACGTCGTGGCAGTTGTGTGTGGCTGCAATGGAAAACAGAGTAGGGCCAAGTACAGTCGAGTCTATCGAGTTGCACTATGGTAACATTTTTCGGCAAGGCAGCAGAGATCGTCAGAACACCGGCAACAGTTCACCGTTTAGTCCTAATGGTAAGATGTGGAACAATGATGTTGCTTGGTTGTGGACTTGCGAGTAACTTCTACCATCTGCTAGGTTACAGTCGGAGTCTGAAGCGGCTTTGATTTGGATCACACTACCTTGTTTTTTTACGACCCGCCCTTCTCTGCTTCTGATTGGCTAGTAGCCCTTACCTGGGAACTGCGCATGTGCAACTCCCAACAAAGATTTTCCAAGAGGTCCAGTCCAGAAAATCACCGTGACTCCTAATTTTGTGTGTAAGTCGCACAACTTTTAATTCAGAAAATGACTAAGTTTCTTTCAAAAAGCATTTATTTCAGTTCGAATTAACTTTCACTAGCCTACTTCCAATGACCCAGAGTTTGGAGGCTAATCAACTGAGTCGAAAACGACACCAGTAACCAAGCCAGGGCTAACAGCCCATTTACTGCAAGTTTCCCTCAACCACCAACCAGACGGAGGACTCCGGGGAATCCCCGTCAGCAAAGACCAGTTTGAGCCGGCCGTGTGGCGTTCCATGCCGCTGAGGGCCGTGAACGCAACGAACCGAGCCAGCTGATCATGAACCTTCCACACTGGACAGTGGGGGGAAACAACAAGCAGTAAAGCAATACAAACTATATTTTGTTGCCAAGTTGATGTCCTTTAGTCCTGAAACACTAGCTCAATTTAACTAAGTTATCACATTATAACTTGCATCCATTCGTTCTCTTACATTTGGATAATTAAGCTTTAAAAAGTTGCAATTAGTTAAATTACGTGTTTAAAATGAATGTTTTACTCACATTTCACATTAAAAAAGAATGATTCAGATGTCGCCCTCCCCAGATCATTCACAGCTTCACAGTAATACTTTCCAGAGTCAGAGGACTGGATAGAGCCGAAGACAAGCTGTGGTTCTTTACTGAGCAGTCTTTGGTTTTCCTTGTACCAGGTGTATTTAGCTGCTGGGTTAGCATCACTGCTGCAGGTCAGAGTCACTGAACTGCCCTCCACTATCTCAGCAGAGGGACTCACTGACACAGAGGGAAGCTTTGGAGCATCTGGAGGAGAAAACATGAACACATTTAACATTTAATTTCAAGATGAGGTTGAGTTTTCACAGTGGAGCATTTTAAATGGACAATATTTCATATGGACACAAAGTGGAGGTGCAGCTTGATTTCCTCCTGTATCAGAAACTACATGGGTTCCTGTTTCCATGGATAACAGTGTGTCAGACATGATTTTCCCACATGTGGCATTTTCTGACATCACGTCCACAAGGAAACTTGATTGGACAGATCTTGTAACACTAATCACTTGTAATTCTTCATAACTTGGCAAATATCTGACTTCCTTCTTTTCACTCATGTGTTTGTGTGGATGGATCAGAATAAGTTAAAACCTGGACCCATGAAGTGTTTTGCTGAAGAAAACCAAGAAAAGTGTCCAATAAATATACAAGAACAGATAATCAGGGAATTTCTCTGATGATGCACAAGTTTTATCTGATCCAGAGAATTTAAACAGTCTAAAGACAAGATAACAAATCCTGTTTTAATACAATTTCATTGTGAGTTATTTTACAGTGAAGACAGAAAATAAGAGTTAATTATGCAACATGTCTACAATCTCATGGGGAAATGATTTGGTTTTCATCCAGTTCTACAATGAATCACCAAATAGCACTGAGTTACATGCAGTTAATGTGCAGTACATTAGGTTAAAGGCTCCACCAGATGGTGTCATGTCAGTGGAAGACTGGATGTAAACTCACACACTGAAGGAGAGCGGAACTTCTCATATCCTCCTACAGCACAGGAAAAACTGTCTGCAGGATCAAAGTAGGCTGAATAAGAGTAAGATGTTTGTCCCCAAATGTTCTGTCCATTCTTGTACCAGACGTAGTAATGATGACCAGGTGAAAGACAACTGCTGTGACACTTCAGCTCTGCCCAGTTAGAAGACCTCTGAAATCTGCTCACCTGCACCTGGAGATCTGAATGTGAATAAGGAACAGAAATCTTAACTTTAAACTGAACTGTCAACATAGAAACACAGTAACCTTCATAAGATGTTGGACAGAACTAAATAAATATTCAGATGAAAATGTTACCTGTGACAGACAGAGTGACTCCAGGTAAACCAGTATAT
>NW_025743186.1:0-1502 GCF_021292245.1 Micropterus dolomieu | reverse complement strand
GGTCAGAGTCACTGAACTGCCCTCCACTATCTCAGCAGAGGGACTCACTGACACAGAGGGAAGCTTTGGAGCATCTGGAGGAGAAAACATGAACACATGTAACATTTCATTTCAAGATGAGGTTGAGTTTTCACAGTGGAGCATTTTAAATGGACAATATTTCATATGAACACAAAGTGGAGGTGCAGCTTGATTTCCTCCTGTATCAGAAACTACATGGGTTCTTGTTACCATGGATACAAGTTGGACACTTTGATACTGAAGCAATGGACTGAAGGAGAGTGGTAATCTTTATGTCCTTTAAGAAGTTTCCTTCATCATTCTCTTTCATTCATTTGTTAGGCTGCAGCTACTGTAGTGTGTGTGTATAAGGGGGTTCACCTAAGGTACATGTTAAATATACCAAAATAGAAGGATGTTCTAAACCTAAAGCACATAAACATCACAGACATAAAGAGTCCGGCAGTGCTGAAGACAGGAGACCAAGCAAATGATCCTGGTTTAGTGTTTTTGGACACCACCATGTCTACTGATGACCTCTAGTGGGTAAACATCAATCAATCAATCAAGACCAGTACATTCTGAGTTTTATATTACAGTGAAGACAGGGAATAAAAACTAATTATGCAACATTTCTACAATCTCATGGGGAAATGATTTGGTTTTCATCCAGTCCTACAATGAATCACCAAATACCACTGAGTTACATGCAGTTAATGTGCAGTACAATAGGTTAAAGGCTCCACCAGATGGTGTCATGTCAGTGGAAGACTGGATGTAAACTCACACACTGAAGGAGAGCGGAACTTCTCATATCCTCGTACAGCACAGGAAAAACTGCCTGCAGGATCAAAGTAGGCTGAATAAGAGTAAGATGTTTGTCCCCAAATGTTCTGTCCATTCTTGTACCAGATGTAGGAAGGATGACCAGGTGGAAGACAACTGCTGTGACACTTCAGCTCTGCCCAGTTATAAGACTCATAGACCTGTAATCTGCTCACCTGCACCTGGAGATCTGAATAAGGGAAATCTTAATTTTAACATACACACAATCAAATAGAGATGTGAGTAACCTTCATAAGGTGTTGAACACATGAAACTAAATTAATAAATATTCAGATGAAATTGTTACCTGTGACAGACAGAGTGACTCCAGGTAAACCAGTATATTTCCCGCCTGGTTGGTTTGTTATGAACCTGAACTTGTACTCAGCTGAGTCGCTCTCTCTCAGGTCTGTGATTCTCAGAGTGCAGCGGTTCTCATTAAAGATATACGTCACCCGACCTGAATACTCTGACTTTGTTTTCAGATCCACAGTTTCATCACCTTTAAACCAGAATGTTTTCTCAACTGTAGTATCGTTGCCATTTATTCTGGATGGGTATGTGTAGGTGCAGTTTATTTCCACTGTTGATCCTTTGAAGGCACAGATCTCAGTAGAAGTGTAAGTCACTCCACACTCATTCTGACTCTGTACCACTGTAACACAGAGCACATCAGA
>NW_025743185.1:6048-10230 GCF_021292245.1 Micropterus dolomieu | reverse complement strand
TTGCATATTAATATGGAACATATTTTTGTTGTTGTTGAGTTACTAAAGCCCCGGAAAAATGACCTGGCGACGCCGACGGTACCTTTAGCGTCAAATAAGTAAGCTTTGTCACTTTTTCTGAAAGCGTCGGTATTGGACGCCCTGAGATGAGAACAGGCTCAGTTCACACGGTTTCTCTTGACTGTCTGAGCGTGAGTGTGCAACCTTCACCTTTAGTGCGCACGGATGTTAAGACTTCAGCCATTTTCTCACTTCAGCCTTTAAACAGACATATTTATCTAGAAACACACAGTAAACTTCATCTCTTCCTCAGAGAGACGGCTGTTCAGACACATTCGCTATGCAGAGTGTGACAACTCGGGACCTAACAACAATAAGTCTACTACCCTAATACACTGAGTGAGGGCGCCATCAGATAATAATGTCACTGTATTAAATACTCCAACATTGCTCCAGAGAAGTAACGGCAACTATCCAAGTTGCTGCAAAAATAACATCCTACTTCTTTTATGTGATCTATTGTTGTTTATATGGGTTTGTATAACCTTAACTACTAATGAAGTAGTAGCGCTAATAATTAAACAAATCTAACTCTAGTGTCTTGCTCATAAGAGCTCGCTCTGTTGAACTCTAGTGTGTATAATAGATGTTAGATACATTAGCCGCAGAGCGTGCTATCACAGATTTGAATGCTTTAACCTACCAAATAAAAACATTAACATGCCAAACTTTCAACCTCCACAAGGATGTGCATTTCAACAACTTGACTTCGAATTGTGAAAACTGACAATTGTGAAAGTAAATAGACAGATGAATCTGAAGTTTAAAGTTTATTGGAATTTAGTTCTAAACTAATACATTGAATTTAAAATGATTATATTATTTAAATTGAGCAAATTCAATTAAAATCTAAATTCAGTTTCTAGTGACACATATTTCTGTGTTAAATAAAAAAAGATTAAGAGTAAATTAAATTAAAAGAGTTCATCAGAAAACATGGAGTGAGATAACATATGTCTCATAAATGATTATCTTGACCTCATTTTTATCCATATTAAATCATTTATATTTTTATTTTCCAGCATGTTGATGACCAGAAGATACAAGTCCAGCAGGAGTACAGCATGGATCCTCATTACTCAGTAATAGTCAGCAAAGAATGCCTGTTCAATGTCTCATGTGTCCCAGAAGCAGACAGCGACACTGTAGTGAAGATATTTGGAAGAGTTTCAGAAGATGGACAAACTGTGTCTGGCCTTAAAGCAGTCTTAGAAACAAAGCAGGGGAATCACCAGATCTACCAGGTCATGAATCAACCTGACTCAGTTTCTCGCTACCAAATTCCACAAAGAGCGGTTGATCATAGCACACAGTATGACCACCAGCAGATCCTCATTATGCAGGATGACCCTACTGTCAGAAAAGCTGCTACTTCTCTTTATGAGAAACGTCCAGCAGTTACCTCTGTCTACGTTCTTGATCAAAACCAGAGACCCAAACTGATCCAGGGTGCCTCTGTGCCTCTGTCAGAGGACAGCAGACTGACGCTGGTAGGCCACGGCGAGAGAGACACCTCTGGAGAGACGAGACTGGCAGGGTACACGGCTCAAGACGTCGCCAAAATCATTCAACGAACCTTCAGGACGGGCGATAAAATCAAAACAACAAGTGTGGTGGCCTGTGAGGTCGGATCAGATAAAGAGTTTGTTGAAACCCTGCTGAGGGAGCTCCGTGAGACCGCCAACATCGAGACAGAGCTGCACCTCAGGAGTGCTGTGCTGCAGGTCAGACACACAGGAGAGATCATCACCCAAGAGATCTCTAAGGAAGGGCTGCGATGGAGACATAATGATGATAGCAAGAAGGTGGTGGCAACCCTCGATAGGAACGGAGACGTAATTATCAGAACTGAGCCTGGCAGGAGAGGAGAGGTAGTTTTTACTAATGAGAGAAACTTTCTAATGCCCCCAAAAAAGAACACACAAAAAAACCCTGGCGGTAAAGGAGAGGCAAGTAATACACAAGACAGAAACAGCTGGCCTGAAGAGCCACAGAGATTTATTGACCTGAATGTTTTTAGTAGGTTTAAGGATCCTGTCCAAACACGTAATGTTTGTGATGAACTTGAAGCTCTGTCCTGGGGCTTCTTTCATGCAGACCTGCCACTTCCACAAAAAGTAAACACAGAAAACCTGATCCTAAACCAGAATTATGTAATAGGGGTAAAAAACACAGTAAATAACCAGCTGTCTGGTATTCAGTGGAAAACGGAGCAGCAGGACCTAAAGAATATTCTTTCCAAGTGTTATGTGATTAATACAGGAAAAGATGTCAGAAGTATCATCCGTCATTATGCAAAGACTGGAGAAAATGAGCCCACATACCTGATGGTCAAAGACTGGATATACGTTGTTGATCCTGTAAGTCTGTATGTGTATCCAGTTGGAAAAAAGCTTGACACCAATCAAAGAGAAAATGTCAACCAAAGGAATGAAGTCAAGAAACGTATTGAGGGACAGACTGACAGAGTGGATTACAGAAACCTTCGAGCTCAAATAAAACAAACAACATATGCTAATTATGTGAAAGATATTTTCCTTGGAGAGCAAACTTTCCTACAGCTAAAAGATGAGCCCTGCTACACCACATATTTCACTGCATCAGTTATAGCTGAATCTGCTCGAAACTTCCGGACATTTCCTCTCATTCTTATGGCCGTGGAAATGGTTGAAAACCCGGCCAACAAAGAGAAAGGAGAGAATTTTCTTTTTGAAGAGCATTCAATGGCAAGAGGAGGTAGTTGGATTAAGAAGGACCTGCATGGATTTAAAGGCTCAGCAACACTTCCACCAACTGCTTCCTCTAGTGAGAAGGATGCCCTTAGAGAAGTCATAGACAGAGAAGTCAAACTGTATAATTTGTGGATAAATACAAAAGATAGTAAGGTTTCAGATGATAAAAAGGTACGCGAGATTGCAGAGCATTTCCAGTTAACTGAAGGTGATCCAGTTAAAAATTACAACGATTTCAAAACCAAAATACATTAAAACAGTGGAGCTTCAGCATCTGGCCAATAAAGAGGCTACAATGACGGCTACGCAACTTTCCAAGACCTAAAATCTGCCTTCAAGTTGGAGAATTCCTTTAAACTTGAATCATATTTCATCCAGAGGAAGAGTATTTTCTGCTCAACAAATCCACAATCAGATAAAGACAACATTTGGTGACACAGAGCTGGACCTCCAGGAGGGCAGCGCCAGAATAAAGAACTGACTGTTCAGATTACTGTTCTCAAATGGTTCATAATCAAATCATCTGTGACAATCATTTTAAGATTCCTTTATCATTTGTTCTTGGAAATAAAAGCATTCAAATTATTATTATTTGTGTTGAAAGATTTCTTTCTTGTCCTTCTATCTCTAACTCTTGAACCAGTTTTTCTGTAGAAAGCATAGAAGCATTTTCCACAGAAAAGACTGAAATAAATGCTGAGACTGTCCTCAGACCTGAAGACACAGGTTCAACCAGAGACTCAAAGACACAAGTTGGGTCAGCTGAGGTTCACAACAACAGTGGGTCACATGGTTCATGTTCCAGTCTGATCACAGCGACCTGCAATGACGGTTATGAAGCTGGAATAAGTAGAAAAAGGAAACATTGGTGTTGAAACTGAAATAACGTTACTCCAACTCTGCTCAGAGAGTGTAGCAAAGAGCTAGCTACATTAGCCGCAGAGCATGCTAATGCTAAGTTCAACAGGCTAACACATAACAAACAGTAAAGCTACATAGAAATGCCAAACTCACAGGTTCAAAGTCTGAAGTTGGTATTGTTGAGTTTTAAAAAGTTACAACAAACTTAATGTATTCCAGTGTTTCAGTGTTTTCCTTCAAATATAAACCTGCTGGGTTTTCGGCCAAACGATTGCATTAGAATATTGATTAAACCATTGTTTGTATCCTCTTTGTAATATAAAGGAAACTGACACCTCTTTGTTTAGTGCCAGAAGGACAGTTTTTTGACTGTTTCATTGACACTTAAGATAGGGTGTCAACCATTTTGTAGACAAGCCCTGTTGTTCTCCATTAGTTTAGAGCAAAAGACTGTTTATTCCTGTAGATTGAAGGGGGTTTCACGTCTGGGAATTGGCGCTCTTTTGTTCGACCAAAAGTAACATAGAGC
>NW_025743185.1:4807-6028 GCF_021292245.1 Micropterus dolomieu | reverse complement strand
ACGCCCACCTGAAAGGAGGGACAAGGTGGAGCTTAAGGTGAATATAAGGCGATGTTCGCTGACCACCAACTCGGTTCCATCCTGAGACCTGCAGGGATGTTGCTCGGGTTTATCTGTCCTTTATTGGAATAAACTCTTTTGCACCGACTCTTGACCGTCTCCAGTGAAGTTTTTGACTACGCCGTCTTTTGACTAAAGAAGAAATCTAATAGAGTAATTTTATTGAGTTTATTACGTTGGTTAGGGTAGGGACCAGGTCTTTTACTGGCCCGGCCGGTCCTTATTTCCGACCCGACACAACCAGAGACACAAAGACACAAGTTGGGTCAGCTGAGGTTCACAACAACAGTGGGTCACATGGTTCATGTTCCAGTCTGATCACAGCGACCTGCAATGACGGTTATGAAGCTGGAATAAGTAGAAAAAGGAAACATTGGTGTTGAAACTGAAATAACGTTACTCCAACTCTGCTCAGAGAGTGTAGCAAAGAGCTAGCTACATTAGCCGCAGAGCATGCTAATGCTAAGTTCAACAGGCTAACACATAACAAACAGTAAAGCTACATAGAAATGCCAAACTCACAGGTTCAAGTCTGAAGTTGGTATTGTTGAGTTTTAAAAAGCAAACTTAATGTACTCCAGTGTTTCAGTGTTTTCCTTCAAATATAAACCTGCTGGGTTTTCGGCCAAACGATTGCATTAGAATATTGATTAAACCATTGTTTGTATCCTCTTTGTAATATAAAGGAAACTGACACCTCTTTGTTTAGTGCCAGAAGGACAGTTTTTTGACTGTTTCATTGACACTTAAGACAGGGTGTCAACCATTTTCTAGACAAGCCCTGTTGTTCTCCATTAGTTTAGAGCAAAAGACTGTTTATTCCTGTAGATTGAAGGGGGTTTCACGTCTGGGAATTGGCGCTCTTTTTTTCGACCAACAGTAACATAGAGCAGTAAGGTACACCCTTCCTAATTGGGTGACGAAGAAGTAACCAAACGACCAATGGCTATGGTCCTGAGCCATTTGGAGGAAAAGACCCGCCCACATACCTGGAGGATATTAACAATTCATTTTGTGAGAATCAGGACTGTAAGCTGTAAATCTGAAAAGAGGAACAACTTTCCAGTCCACTGCAGTGTTTTTGTTTCATGTTTGTTCTGTAATGCCATCTTTTATTCACCTATTTTTTAATTAAATTTTCTTGTTAATTTTCATCGGATC
>NW_025743185.1:3934-4757 GCF_021292245.1 Micropterus dolomieu | reverse complement strand
CAGTCCACTGCAGTGTTTTTGTTTCATGTTTGTTCTGTAATGCCATCTTTTATTCACCTATTTTTTAATTAAATTTTCTTGTTAATTTTCATCGGATCAAGCCTCTCCTTTCTCAAAATCTGAAAAAAACGCAACAGTATCGATCCATCCTTGGGCTTCAGTCTTAAAGTGAGTCCTTGTCTGTAACGTTACCGGTCCTCTGTGTGAAATGGTTAGCACCACCGTTTTCAGGAGCGCAGGAAATGGTCAAAAATTAGTGTGCTGATTGGCTGAAAAAGACCACCAGAGGTACTGGTTCCTGGTCTTGCGGAGCTGGATCAGGTCCGGTTTGATGCTGTTCATCTTCTTGTCGATCTCTCTGTAGACGGCGGCCTGTTTCTTCAGGTCCACCTCCAGGTGTCGCTTACTGTTCACAATCTCGCTGATCCGAGACTTCAGCTTGTCGTAGTTCTCCATGATCCTGTGCAGAGATTAGAGACTTTTACTTGCTGCACACTTTAACTCAGTCAGTCCTCCATGTTTTCTATGAGATCTGCTATTTGTTACATTAAGTCTGTGGAGATATAGATGTTAATTGAATTAGCATATTCTGAAAAATATAAAGTGACTGACGTCTGAGTTGACCATAGGTTGCAGTGAGGCAAAAAGTGCCACGCCCACTTTGCGCAATCATTACCAATTTTTATACATTAACTGAGTTGAGACCCGAGATCGTACAAACCGAGTTTTGTACGAATCCATCCAGAGACTTACGAGGTATAAACGTTTTGCTAGTGTAGCACCACCTAGTGGAAGAATATCTCAGGACTGCTCAGCAAAGCTC
>NW_025743185.1:1703-3914 GCF_021292245.1 Micropterus dolomieu | reverse complement strand
GTGGAACAATTTGCCCTTAGACGTTAGGATAGCCCCTTCTGTGATCTCTTTTAAGTCACTTTTAAAAACGCACTTGTTTTCTTTGGCCTATAATTAAGGTTGTTTATGTATGTGTATCTTTGTATATACATATATCTATATGTATATGTGTGTGTGTGTATGTTTATATGTCCTTTCTGTTGTTTATTTTTGATAACTCTATGATTGCTTGTGCTTCTCCCGTTCTAAGCTGTTCTTATCTTTGCTGTACTGTTCTATGATGTGCTGCTATGCATGGTGTTAGTGTCTTTTAATTTTGTTGTTCTGTAAAGCACTTTGGTCAGTCATTGGCTGCTATAAAATGTGCTATATAAATAAAATGAACTTGAACTTGAACTAACCAAACGACCAATGGCTATGGTCCTGAGCCATTTGGAGGAAAAGACCCGCCCACATACCTGGAGGATATTAACAATTCATTTTGTGAGAATCAGGACTGTAAGCTGTAAATCTGAAAAGAGGAACAACTTTCCAGTCCACTGCAGTGTTTTTGTTTCATGTTTGTTCTGTAATGCCATCTTTTATTCACCTATTTTTTAATTAAATTTTCTTGTTAATTTTCATCGGATCAAGCCTCTCCTTTCTCAAAATCTGAAAAAAACGCAACAGTATTGATCCATCCTTGGGCTTCAGTTTTAAAGTGAGTGGTTTGTAACGTTACCGGTCCTCTGTGTGAAATGGTTAGCACCACCGTTTTCAGGAGCGCAGGAAATGGTCAAAAATTAGTGTGCTGATTGGCTGAAAAAGACCACCAGAGGTACTGGTCCCTGGTCTTGCGGAGCTGGATCAGGTCTGGTTTGATGCTGTTCATCTTCTTCTTCAGGTCCACCTCCAGGTGTCGCTTACTGAATTAGCATATTCTGAAAAATATAAAGTGACTGACTTCTGAGTTGACCATAGGTTGCAGTGAGGCAAAAAGTGCCACGCCCACTTTGCGCAATCATTACCAATTTTTATACATCAACTGAGTTGAGACCCGAGATCGTACAAACCGAATTTTGTACGAATCCATCCAGAGACTTACGAGGTATAAACGTTTTGCTAGTGTAGCACCACCTAGTGGAAGAATATCTCAGGACTGCTCAGCAAA
Source organism: Micropterus dolomieu (assembly GCF_021292245.1). Taxonomy (NCBI): domain Eukaryota; kingdom Metazoa; phylum Chordata; class Actinopteri; order Centrarchiformes; family Centrarchidae; genus Micropterus; species Micropterus dolomieu. The sequence goes on along the minus strand of NW_025743185.1, from coordinate 2,785 downwards.
GCTCGGGCCGAGCATCTGAAGAGATGAGCCAAGTTTGGTTACAATAGCTTAAGCCAAATTTGATTTACGGGAATTTATGTAAAGTTGTACATAATTACACAAAAGTAAAAATTTAAGAAAAAAAAAACAGATTGACGTATCAAAATTCTTTTGATGACTTTTGATCAGTGACATCTGTGGATGATCCTGTCAAAGTTTCAGGTCCGTTGGCGAAACCATCTGAGACGAGTTCGCAAAAACAGGTTTTAGAGAAAAGTGATAGAAAGTCGTTTAAAATTACATTTTTAGAGCAGAAGACCATTGGAGCAAAGATGCAGATATATCCAGAGATTAAAATGATTAAAGAAGTTTGACTCTAAACAAAGCCGTTTTTGAGATAAATGCAAAAACGCAAAGTTGATTGTTATAGCGCCACCATGAGGGCCATTTTTTTTGTCTGAGTAGTGTGTGGAATTTTGGTGAGTTTTCGTCCAGCAGTTTTTGCATCCCAAAAACTTTTAGCGGAGAAAAAGAAGAAAGAAGAACTTTATTTTATTTAAAAGATGTTAAAAACAACATATACCATCAGAACTCCACCTCAGCTGTTGATCTACTTTTGAGCCACTTTGTTGGACAGATCGCTGTTTCTCTACATGTTTCAGTGGGACAGTGACGCTTCAGTCCGGAGGGCAACATGCGCTTTGACGATATTTGCCGCCATCTGCTGCTGTGGGTGTATATAAACATTTGAAAAGCTAGACCCAGAAAATGAGACGAGGTGAGTTCTTCAGACGAATATCCGGGAAAAAAAAAAATCTTCTGGTATTCAGACAAAGATGGTATTTTACGTATATGGATTGTTGGAACAGAGGAAAGATAAATACGAGAGGCCCGTTAAACAAATAAGGACGTCTGATAAAATGCCATATACCTTCACACATTGGGGCCTCCCGGTTAGAAAGTCCATCATCCAGCTCATGAGGACAAGCTCGATGTGGATGCTCTGTAGACTTTCTGCTCTGTAGACTTCATAATTAAAGAGTAGGCTCTTTAATGAAACTTATAGTTAGGGCTGCTCAGGTGAGTCCTGAACCATCCCTAGT
>NW_025743185.1:0-1683 GCF_021292245.1 Micropterus dolomieu | reverse complement strand
TTTGAGATAAATGCAAAAACGCATTTTTTTGTCTGAGTAGTGTGTGGAATTTTGGTGAGTTTTCGTCCAGCAGTTTTTGCATCCCAAAAACTTTTAGCGGAGAAAAAGAAGAAAGAAGAACTTTATTTTATTTAAAAGATGTTAAAAACAACATATACCTTGGCATCAGAACTCCACCTCAGCTGTTGATCTACTTTTGAGCCACTTTGTTGGACAGATCGCTGTTTCTCTACATGTTTCAGTGGGACGGTGACGCTTCAGTCCGGAGGGCAACATGCGCTTTGACGATATTTGCCGCCATCTGCTGTTGTGGGTGTATATAAACATTTGAAAAGCTAGACCCAGAAAATGAGACGAGGTGAGTTCTTCAGACGAATTTCCGGTAAAAAAAAAATCGTCTGGTATTCAGACCAAGATGGTATTTTACGTATATGGATTGTTGGAACAGAGGAAAGATAAACACGAGACGCCCGTTAAACAAATAAGGACGTCTGATAAAATGCCATATACCTTCACACATTGGGGCCTCCCGGTAAGAAAGTCCATCATCCAGCTCATGAGGACAAGCTCGATGTGGATGCTCTGTAGATGTTACCCATAAATGATAACATTAACTTGGATTTTGTGTTTTCTCTTTTCTTTATTCCACTTGTGTAGAACTCACAATGTACACATAAGTGTGTGCGCGCGGTCAAACTGTAAATACAAATAATTCACATTTAGTTTCCAGTAATGTATCACTTTCCCAAATAAGTTTTCTACAACATAACATCAGCTTAGATGATAAACATTAAAGTATATATACTTATAAATCAAAGATATTCCGTACAATGCAAATATCACACGTGGTAGACTATGTAGGCATTAAACATTATCACATGTGTGTAATAAAACTATCAATACAGATTTCTAAACAGTCGCTGTATTACAAACACCTATTAAACTTTGTAAATGCTACACATATTGCATATATATTTAAATAAGCAATTTAAACTAAAATGTCAATCCAAACTAACAAACTAATAGCATTAGGCGTTTAGGCGCTAATCGCAAATGGCGATCTACATAGTGCTTTTATCAATATACTTATAACAACAACATGTGACTTACCACGCTGGGAATATATAGTTCAGATTAAGTGTTTAGCTGTAATTGTTGTAGAACCTAAGAAAGTCTGCAAATGAGCATCAACATTGCTTTCTCGGTCAGTTCGGTTCGGTTCAGTTTTTTTTTTTTTTTTACAGCGCCTCTTCCTACGCGATCACATGAGCCCACAGAATCAACGTCCTTAAAGGGGCAGCACCCTACAGTAGACTTTCTGCTCTGTAGACTTCATAATTAAAGAGTAGGCTCTTTAATGAAACTTATAGTTAGGGCTGCTCAGGTGAGTCCTGAACCATCCCTAGTTATGCAGCTATAGGCCTAGACTGCCAGGAGACTTCCCATGATGCACTGAGCTCTTCTCTCCCCCTCCATCTAAAAAGATGCTCTATATGAAAAGTGCAACGAGAAAACGTTTGTTATGATACGGAGATATAAAATTTAAATGTTATCATCTTTAATGACACCCAGGCACCAGACTACCTGAACACATTTACATGAACTGCTAAAATCTGATAAAAATGTACTTCTGTCAGATGTGTTCTAGTTTAAACTCAGTTAACAAAACTATTTCAACTAATT
>NW_025743184.1:5831-7558 GCF_021292245.1 Micropterus dolomieu | reverse complement strand
ATTGTTAATTAAGTATTATTCATTCACATATGTATTCATATCTATATCAAAGTAGACACAGGAAAGTATTCCACTGCAGCTCCTCAGCAGTGTCGATGCAATCCAGACGTTTCCACACCGTCCTTGTCCAGAGTCCAGTCATACTGTCCTTGTTTGAGTATTTGAATCCCCATCTGTACATCCCCATATACTCTGGAAGAAAAGAAAACACCAACCAGTATCTTGTTGCAAATAACACATGAAAATTAAAACCTCAATGTATGAAAATACAAAGTAACATTAAAATGGATATCTTTCCATCATTACTTCATCTGGTTCCACTTCATCATCTCCATCTAAATCAGCCATAGTTAACAAAGGCATCTGAGTGTTCTCCCCAGGCATTACCACTCCAACCCATCTCAATATCATAGCTTTCGCAAAAGTCAATAGCACCGTACAAAAGCAAAACATCAAACACAGCGCTACAAAAGCTGCTACCAAAATCTGAACCACCACTGCTCCCACTAGTCCTAACTGATTTTGTAACCAAGTATTTGCTGACCATCCAGCTCCCTCAGATTGACCAAACGCATCCCTTATACTCTTTAATGCATCTATAACACTAGTGATATTATCAGAACTATCTGGGATCAAAGTATAACAACCGTCTCCCGTCAAGTTCATAGCCACACACAAACCACCTTGTTTGGCTAAAATATAGTCAAGAGCCATGTCATGTTTCAACAATGTCAGTCTGTGACTTCTTTGAGTATTTGACAGAAGATTAAACCCTCGTATAGTTTCATTTGCAAAACCCCATTAATTTTTTCACAAATCCCTCAACTTTGTGGGTGATAAACTGCTCCAAGACGTTGTTTAATTCCCAATTTTTGCAAAATCAATTTCACTGTTTTATCCACAAACTCTTTCCCATTATCTGATGATATTCGATCTGGAAGTCCCCACCTGCTTATGACTTCTCTACACAAAAACTTGGCAACCGATTGAGCGTCTTTCCGCTTGATTGGACAGGCCTCTGGCCATCGTGAAAATCTATCCACAACCACTAGCATGTATCTTTTCCCTTCAACTGGTTTTATCATATCGACAAAGTCAACAACTAACTCACGCATAGGACCCCTTGGTGTGAGAATGTAACCAGGAGGAACAGTCATACCCCTGCGGACATTATTTTTCAGACAGATTGTACACCTGCCTATGACATAATCAATCTGTTCAAGCAAAGTTTTCTTAAACCCCCGACCTTTCCACACTGCTCCAAACAAATGACATACATTATGTGCATATGCCGAATCAGTATATATTGTCACTCGCTGCCCGTCAGCTAACAAACACTCTTCTGTTAGCCCCACAAGTTCTGCAAGCTGTGCAGACGCAGGCTGTGGTATTACTTCAGCTTTTTCAACAACAAATCCCGTTCCTTGAGCTTTTACTAGGGTTGTTATCGTGTGGGAGATAAATTGTGTGCTAAACACAATTTATCTCCCACACGATAACAAGACCCATCAGTCCAATACTCCAGGTCTGCCTCACGTAGTGGAAGGGCTTGCAAGTCTGATCTAAGCCTTGAGTATTTCTCTGCCTCTTGAACACAATCATGTGGCTCACCATCCTCTGACGTTGGCAAATTCTCGGCTGGATTTACCGTATCACACCTTACCAGGGTGACATCCTCCTGCTCTAAGAGCCTCTCTAAGCCTTGGCATAGTCAATGTGTATTTTCC
>NW_025743184.1:4028-5811 GCF_021292245.1 Micropterus dolomieu | reverse complement strand
CAAAAGTCAATAGCACCGTACAAAAGCAAAACATCAAACACAGCGCTACAAAAGCTGCTACCAAAATCTGAACCACCACTGCTCCCACTGGTCCTAACTGATTTTGTAACCAAGTATTTGCTGACCATCCAGCTCCCTCAGATTGACCAAACACATCCCTTATACTCTTTAATGCATCTATAACACTAGTGATATTATCAGAACTATCTGGGATCAAAGTATAACAACCGTCTCCCGTCAAGTTCATAGCCACACACAAACCTCCTTGTTTGGCTAAAATATAGTCGAGAGCCATGTCATGTTTCAACAATGTCAGTCTGTGACTTCTTTGAGTATTTGACAGAAGATTAAACCCTCGTATAGTTTCATTTGCAAAACCCCATTAATTTTTTCACAAACCCCTTGGCTTTGTGGGTGATAAACTGCTCCAAGACGTTGTTTTATCCACAAACTCTTTCCCATTATCTGACGATATTCGATCTGGAAGTCCCCACCTGCTTATGACCTCTCTACACAAAAACTTGGCAACCGACTGAGCGTCTTTCCGCTTGGTTGGACAGGCCTCTGGCCATCGTGAGAATCTATCCACAACCACTAGCATGTATCTTTTCCCTTCAACTGGTTTTATCATATCGACAAAGTCAACAACTAACTCACGCATAGGACCCCTTGGGGTGGGAATGTAACCAGGAGGAACAGTCACACCCCTGCGGACATTATTTTTCAGACAGATTGTACACCTGCCTACGACATAATCAATCTGTTCAAGCAAATATGGTGCCCAAAAACCATACTCCTTTGTGATTTTTCAGCTAACCTCCCCCCTGGCAACATGAGCTAACCCATGTGCTTCCTGAATCATCAAACCTAACAGGTCCAGAGGTGCTACTATCAGTCCCTCGTGATTTCTCCAAAGACCCGTAGAATCCTTAACAGCACCTCGATCTAGCCATAACCGTTTATCAATCATAGAAGCAGCTTCCTGCATCAAAATCACTTCCTTAAGCGTAATTTTGTCTTCCAAGTCCACCCCATGAGTGACCAGAAAACCTTGCCCAATTTGTCAGCTCCTGTGACAGCTTTTGCAGCTTCATCAGCAGCTTTGTTCCCTTGTGTCACTCTTGACGCATCTGTTTTATGAGCTGCACACTTAGCTATCGCTATCTCTTTAGGCCTCATCATAGCATGCAACAGTTTTATTATTTGTGCGTGATGTTGTATCGGAGAACCATCCGTTTTCTTAAACCCCCGACCTTTCCACACTGCTCCAAACAAATGACATACATTTTGTGCATATGCCGAATCAGTATATATTGTCACTCGCTGCCCGTCTGCTAACAAACACTCTTCTGTTAGCCCCACAAGTTCTGCAAGCTGTGCAGACGCAGGCTGTGGTATTACTTCAGCTTTTTCAACAACAAATCCCGTTCCTTGAGCTTTTACTACTGCATAGCCAGCACACAATTTATCTCCCACACGATAACAAGACCCATCAGTCCAATACGCAAGTCTGATCTAAGCCTTGAGTATTTCTCTGCCTCTTGAACACAATCATGTGGCTCACCATCCTCCGACGTTGGCAAATTCTCGGCTGGATTTACCGTATCACACCTTACCAGGGTGACATCCTCCTGCTCTAAGAGCCTATGATAATCTCTAAGCCTTGGCATAGTCAATGTGTATTTTCCCCTAGTTCAGGAGATTCCTGAGACTATGATGGGTAAGAATTGTCACTGGGTAACCCCTCGTAACAGATGATGCTTTGTCATACATTAAATAAACT
>NW_025743184.1:0-4008 GCF_021292245.1 Micropterus dolomieu | reverse complement strand
CTCCTTTGTGATTTTTCAGCTAACCTCCCCCCTGGCAACATGAGCTAACCCATGTGCTTCCTGAATCATCAAACCTAACAGGTCCAGAGGTGCTACTATCAGTCCCTCGTGATTTCTCCAAAGACCCGTAGAATCCTTAACAGCACCTCGGTCTAGCCATAACTGTTTATCAATCATAGAAGCAGCTTCCTGCATCAAAATCACCTCCTTAAGCGTAATTTTGTCTTCCAAGTCCACCCCATGAGTGACCAGAAATACCTTGCCCAATTTGTCAGCTCCTGTGACAGCTTTTGCAGCTTCATCAGCAGCTTTGTTCCCTTGTGTCACTCTTGACACATCTGTTTTATGAGCTGCACACTTAGCTATCGCTATCTCTTTAGGCCTCATCATAGCATGCAACAATTTTATTATTTGCGCGTGATGTTGTATCGGAGATTCATGTGTCATCTGTACAGATTGTGGCTGTCCTTGTCCTTAAGCTGAAATCATGATTTTGACGAATCGCTGATCTGTACTCCTCCAAATTGCCAAATCCTCTTTCATCAGTACAAAAACAGCTTCCTCTGCTTCTGTCATCATTTCTCCTATGTGTTTCTGCTCATAATCTTCAGAAACCAACAAGGTCACATGTGGCACACTCTTCTCAATTTTGAATTCTTTCTCCAGATAATCATCAGTGTTTACCTTCATAGCTGCTCCTTGTGGTCCCAAAATTATGCAACATGAGCTTAGTTGAATTCCCTTTGGTTGATGAGCCAACCATTCCTCTGGGTTTGATTGGGCAGCATTCTTGAAATACTTGAGCGTACAATGAAATGGATATTCCGGAAGTTTCGCATCTGGCATGTTCGCCACAATAAATTTCTCCCATATCTTAGCCGGCTCCAAAAAATCTGCACTGAGATTTCCAATCCAAAATACTGCAGAGGACTCCATCTCTGTTGTCATCAATAATTGGTGGACCATTTCTTTTGGCACTTCTATCAGACAGCCATCTGGTGTACATTTTATTGTGCAGTTCAATCTACACAAAGCATCTCTTCCCAATAGAGCAATAGGTGTATGTTCTGATACCAATATGGGTATTGTAGTTTTCTGATTTTTATAGCAGAGCTCAATTGGTTCCGTGAGAGGAATCAGCTGCTTCACTCCCTCAAACCCCGATTGTCCGAATCAGTTGATTGGACATAGGAAGATGTGTAGTATCTTCAGGCCGAACACAGGTGAAAGCAGCTCCGCTATCCGCCATCACTTCCAATGGTCGGTTATTTACTTTCACCTCAATTGTTGGATCTCTTTCCGGCCCTGATGCTACCAGCTGACACCCCCCTTTCGGATTTTCTGGGCACCTCTAGAATCCTGGCTCCGGGCCCCTGTGAGGGTTCACCAGTCCTCCAAGCGACCTTGACTGTCCCCTGAATCCTCCTCTGAAATTTCCTCCTGAGCTATTGCACTCACGGTCAAAGTGACCAACCTGTCCACAATTGTAACACACTTCTGGAGATTGCTGAAAGTATGGATTAAATCCTCCTCTTCTTGAGCTTCCTCGTCCTCTTCCTCTCCAATTCTGCATCTGTCCATAAACTGGCTGTGGATATGAAACAACTGGAACCACTAGTGGTGGTTGGGGCAATTGTGGTTGTTCCTGGCTTGACTGAAGCTGTGGTGGTGATTGTTGCTTTGGTAAACACTGATCCTGCATAACCAAAGCCTGTTTCTTCTCCTTCTTCTTATTTTCCACCAGTTGTATTTGATTGAGTTTTCTGAGAGTTACTTGGTCCTGTTCTTTCTGATCATGTTCCTTTTTCCTATATAGATCCACTTGATGGGCTATATGATCTGTATAGACTCCTATTGCCATGCTTCCAAGTCCAACCACCTCTGCCAGTTTGCTCCTTACTGGTGGGGGCAACCCCATCTGTAGTTTAGCTCGCAAAATTGACCGCTCCATTTGACTCGCCTCTGGATCATTTCCTGTAATATTTCTCCACACCTGATGAGCTCTCGACACATAGGCTCTCGGATTCTCTTCTTTTCCCAATGGATCAATCAAGATATTGTCAGGATGCACATTTGTTGGAAACGTGTCTTTCAGTGCTCTCCACAGTCGATTCCTACTTGCAGCGAACAACTCAGGATCATTTACAGCAGTCCCCACATATAGATTAAGTCCAGCTCTCTGAAAAATCTCTTCCATACCTGGAATCCCCAGGAGATTAGCAAAAAGTCTCTTAATATCTCCAATGGCAGTTTGTGTTCCTACCGTAATTTCTTCCAACTTCGAGATCCAAGGATGTGCTCCATCTTGAAGAATAGGCAACTTCTCAAGTATATCTGACATATCGGTATTCTGCAAAGGCTTATACTCCAGATTCTGTCCTCGGATTATCACTGGCAGCATCTTCTTACTTGTGCTCCCTTTCCTTGGGTGTAATACTTACTTCTTCTCCAATTTTTGGGACCCTTTTTTCCTCAGTTTCTCCCTCTGTATTGTCAGCTTCTCGAGATGTTCTTCCAATTTTCTTATTTCTTCTGGATAAGTCGACTTCTCCAAACATGATATGCATCGATCCATGTCTTTTTCTATTTCTTCAGTAGTCATTGGAGGATAAAATCCTCTTGAACATGAAGCGCCTTTAATCTCCCACTCTTCATCGCTGTCTCCATCTTCACTTTCATCAGAGATCTGATCTCCTGTATCCTTCTTCTTCCAACTTTCATCACCCCTTCTTTCCGCTCTGGCCAGCCTCCGTCTGATCACAGGATCATATCCACCCATGATCTCTTCTACATCACTCTGTTCATCATCATCTTCCATTCTCCTAAGCCTCGCTCTACCCTTAGTTTCCCAAACGTGTCATTTTCTTCTAACTTTTGGAGCTTGGAGTCATCTTTATAGTCGTTTCTGCTTGTCCTCTCTCTATGATTCATTCCTCTTCATCTCTGATGCAATAATCACCATCCTGAATGATCACTGGAAGCTGAGGATAGACATCCTTAAACTCCGCTTCCTCCTCGTAAGGTGGAGGTCTTTTTGCTGAATCCGTATGTGAGAAGGGTGTGTTGACTTCTGCCATTAATTTTTCTATTATCTTTGCCTCTTTTGCCATTGTCTCTACACCTCTGTCCCTTTTCTCTTGTGTATCTTTCATCAGTTTTTGACCCTCATGTTCAAACAACTTAAGAACACCCAGCTCTCTTCGTCTCTTTTCTTTACGTTGTTCCCCTTTTTTCCCCTTATTTTGATCCGACTTATATGTGGACACAAGTACTTGCATTATTTTAAGTACACCTGGGTTAAGAGTCCCTTCCACAGGCCATGGTTGTTCAATATTAGGCCAACGTTTATGCCATTTTTCAGATAACTTTACAATACCATCAACTAGAGGATTATTTTTTTGCACTACATCAACCGGAGTAGTTACTTTCAATGTTTTAATGTCCTTTTTCCGCATAGTGACAACTCTTTTATATTTCTTTATTGTAAATTATTTTTCTTATTACTTATTTGTTTATTTTTCTTTTCAATACCACTTAATTGTTGATAGGTGGCAATCTTACCACATCCGCTAATGGAAAATCAAGGGAATTTGTCAACTCCAGAGCAATCACAAAAATCTTGTTATCCAGCAATCACACGGCGCCAACTCCTACCTAATAAGCACCCACTCACCTTAGTTTTATCCCAAAAGCTCAATACCAGAATTCCCAACATAACTTGAATTCAAACGACCCCTGCACAAAAAACTCCAATATGTAATATTCAAATACAGTAACTGATCAGTCCGTTGCCAAGTCTCCCCTTAGATAGTCATAACATGAAATATGGCAGGCATACACAAATAGACTCTCTTTGTTACAAATGTGTCTATAATATCCTGAAAGGAAACAAACTAAATGTGTATCATCCGTAATAATTATAAATGAGTATAGACACATATGCACAGGTGTTTGTAAAGAGTTTGTGGATTGCACAATACTGGCCAGACTGGATCCGGGGCTGCTTTG
>NW_025743183.1:4328-6346 GCF_021292245.1 Micropterus dolomieu | reverse complement strand
TAGGTGGGTGATCATAGCTGTTTTTTGCTTGCTTTCCTCATCCATGGCTACCTGCCAGTACCCACTCTGGAGGTCAAGCGAGCTGAAGTACTGTGCTCCGTGCATGGACTCCAAAATTTCATGAATCAGTGGCATGGGGTACGCGTCATGGTGTGTTTTAGCATTAAGTCCCCTGAAGTCTACACAGAAACGCGGAGTTCCGTCTTTTTTAGGTGTCAAAACCACTGGGGAGGCCGCAGAAGTGGAAGGCTCTATGATACCAGTGCTGAGCATTTTCTTTACCTGTTCCTCGATAACTGTTTGTCCCCATTAAAAGCTGTACCTGAAGGCAGAATAGGCGACTATTACATGTTCTCTGCTTAGATTTGTAGATTTGTGTCCACTGTTTGTCATTAAGTGGCACAATTAACTGTCTGGTTTCCCCAACTTTCACTCAGGAGCAAAAATCTGCCATTAAACTTGAAAGAAACAATGATTTAACATTTATTATTATTATAATTATCGATATCCAATGATGTGAAACTTTTTATCGTGAAAAAAATTGATAAGATTTCTGGCCATATCGTCCAGTCCTTTTTCCACTTGAAGCATTGATTATAGGTGGCGGTAGTCCATAAAGTGCCTCTGCGCCTCAGCTGTTCCAAACCCTCCCTGCAGCATTTGGGTCACGCCTCCTCATTTGCATACATGACTCAATCGCCAAATCCCCAATCCTAAATACCAAATTCATTTTCAACTTTGACTTTTAGTTTCTGATTTCGACTTTTAGTTTTAGTTCTGACCCAATAATTCCTCCATACCGAAATGCAATATTATGTAGCTGCAGTACGGGAGGCTGCAGTTTCAAGACCCCTGCAATCCTAGGACCATAGTTCTTTTGGCCCCAAACCATCACTGACTGTGGAAACTTTACACTGGACTTCAACCAACGTGGATTCTGTGGCTCTCCTCTCTTCCTCCAGACTCTGGGACCTTGATTTCCAAAGGAAATGCAAAATTTACTTTCATCAGAGAACATAACTTTGGACCACTCAGCAGCAGTCCAGTCCTTTTTGTCTTTAGCCCAGGCGAGACGCTTCTGACGCTGTGTCTTGTGACACTGCGACAGCTGAAACCCATGTCTTGCATACGTCTGTGCGTGGTGGTTCTTGAAGCAGTGACTCCAGCTGCAGTCCACTTTTTGTGAATCTCCCCCACATTTTTGAATGGCCTTTGTTTCACAATCCTCTCCAGGTTATCCGTATTGCTTGTACACTTTTTTCTACCACATCTTTTCCTTCCCTTCGCCTCTCTATTAATGTGCTTGGACACAGAGCTCTGTGAACAGCCAGCCTCTTTAGCAATGACCTTTTGTGTCTTGCCCTTCTTGTGCAAGGTGTCAATGGTCGTCTTTTGGACAGCTGTCAAGTCAGCAGTCTTCCCCATGATTGTGTAGAATGAATGTGTACATTATACAAGTTTAACTTTTTGAATGGAATTACTGAAATAAATCAACTTTTTGATGATATTCTAATTATATGACCAGCATCTGTGTGTGTGTGTGTGTGTGTGTGTGTGTGTGTGTGTGTGTGTGTGTATATATTTTGCTTAGTGTTTGGGCCCCTACAAGCTTCAGATTAAAAAAGGGTGTCCCTTTTCACAAATATTTCTGATTGTACTTGTATTTTAATGTTTTGTGAATAAACTAAACCAGACTGAACTAAACTAAACTGAGCTTGGCATCGTGCAGAGACAAAGACTAAAACTAACACAGCGTGTGTGGGAGAAGTTTGGAGATGGACATTCGGTCAGCACCATGGTGTTTCTGGTAAACCGTCCGGCACCTTGGGGGGGGGGGCACTGTTAATCTCTACTGAGGAGGTAATTGTGCAGTGGAAGGAACACTCCGAGGAACTCCTCAAACCCACTAACACCTCTTCTATGGTAGAGGCGGGGCTGGAGCCTAATGGGTCATCATCGTCAATTTCCCTGATGGAAATCACTGAGGATGTCCCCTCTTCAAAAAGGGGGAGCAGAGA
>NW_025743183.1:0-4308 GCF_021292245.1 Micropterus dolomieu | reverse complement strand
CTTGGACACAGAGCTCTGTGAACAGCCAGCCTCTTTAGCAATGACCTTTTGTGTCTTGCCCTCCTTGTGCAAGGTGTCAATGGTCGTCTTTTGGACAACTGTCAAGTCAGCAGTCTTCCCCATGATTGTGTAGCCTACAGAACTAGACTGAGAGACCATTTAAAGGCCTTTGCAGGTGCTTTTAGCTGTGACTGTTTGTAACTGTGTGAATGTGAACAGGCTGTTTCTGACTCAGCGCTACATAAAGTTTGAACAGAATATAAATGATTATTAATATTCACTGCTGATGTTTTTTATCATGTGATGCTCTTACCAGAGACTGTGACTCTCACTCCTGGTTGTCCAGTAAAATGTGCTCTGATGTTGTTAGCCTCCATTCTGAAGCGAAGACTTCCCTCGTCTTCCTTCTGTACATCTGTGATCTGTAAAGTGCAGTTTCCCTTCTTGTCTCCCAGGTATTTGTAACGAGGGTTGTTGTTTTGTGAACTGCTGTTGTACACAGACAGGGCAGGGAACTGACAATAACCATCGTTCTGGCACCAGATGACTCTGATGATCTTGATGAAAAACCACAGAGGTGTGAAGGTGCAGAGGAGGGTGACGGTCGATCCTGTCACAGCACAAACAGGAGCTGGATAGTTCACACTCTGACCCACAGCACCTGAAACAACACAGGCGGCTGAGTTCAGGGAGGAAAGACGTTTAGAAAATGGAGAATGACGGCAGTGAACTTGACCTCCACAACTGAAACAGAAAACAAATATTAATAAAAGTACGGTTTCAGTGCTGCAATCTTCCACGTCTTACCAGTCAGCACTAACAGGAAGCTCCAGAGAACCTTTTTGTCCCAAACTGCCATCCTTACTTTTTAATGAGCTGATTAAACTTTCTTCTTGTTCAAATGATCAAACTGCAGCAGAGCTGATAAAGACAATGACGTCGAAGCTCAGAGGCTGCTGGAAATATATATTATCTCACTTCCTGTTTTATCTTCTAAGGAAGAAAATACCAAATATAATAAGTGAGAACATTTCCTGGGTTATTTTGGTCAGAAAGAGTCTGAGGTGTCAAGGCCGTATAAATCTTTGTGACATCTGAAGAGTGATTGTGAAGCTCTGTTTCATCAGTCACACAGCTGGTTTTAATAATCACATGTTTATTTAGTGAATTCACTTGGTGTGTGTGTGTTCATCTTCTCCACTCTCGTTTTAAAAACTTTAGTGAAAGAAGCTGAACCAGAATACAAACCTTCCTGTGATGGAGGAAATATTTGTCCTTTTACCACAGATGTTCTGTCAGTGTGGAAAACCCTTTTTCACCTGGTGCTCAGGTGGGACCGCTTCACTGTGCTGGAATAAAAACAACAGACGTCACGCTGGACGCTAACTCTCCCGTCGTCTGTGTTTCAGAGATCCTCTCGTCCAATCAGAGGGCGTCACGGCTCGCTGGCCCCCTCCTGAGTCGTGGTCGAGGGCTCCTGGTTCCGCCGAGATGGACAGACGAGGACGGAGAAGAGGAGGAGGAGGAGGAGGGATGAAGGCGAGTTCTGTCGGTCGTCCTCACGGTGACTCAGCAGGTCTGCAGGTTTATAAAGAGGCGGCGGCGCTCAGTCCGTCACCACAGAGAGAGAATGGCCTGGCTGCTCCACATCGCCTGCTTCCTGGTCTGCTGCCCGGAGCTGCTGCAGGGAAAAGCTTCAGGTAAACAAGTCTGACATGATTCTGTTTCTAGAACAAATCTCAGACTCAAACCAGCAACTTGTCTCTCAGCACTGTGGCTCCTCCTGAAGACGTAAACCTTAAAAATCTCCTCACAAATATACAGTTTCATGTTTAAAAAGCTCAGTAATGTCCTCAAACAGCTGCTCGCTGTAGTTTCTGTCAGACAAACAGGAGGAAATTTGTTTTGTATTTCTTTGGGACTACTTTCAGCGGCGCATGAATCCACGTGTTGCTCTAAAGTGGCGCAGCAGGACTGTGAATGTGGGCCTGACTTAAAATACCAGAAAAGAATAAGTTGACTGGAAACAGATTCTTTATTTAGAAGATTTTCTTTTTAGTAGCTATAGGTCTCATGTTTTAATACCTTGACTGGCATCTGACGTGACCGTCGTCTCTCCTGATTGGCTGCTGATCACGCTGGGTGGCAGGAGAGGTTGGCGTTCAGCACCGGAGCGCAGAGCATTGTGAGGAAACGGCGTGTTCAACGAGCTGCTGATTTCATTTTAAATTTATTTAAAAAGTTTCTTTTACAGGACAAAATAAAAACATCATTGACTCAGTTTGTGAACTAAACTAAAATCAGCAGCTGCTCAACTGATGATTTCATCTTCAGTGTTTAGGGGGACCAGGGCTCTCATTTATAAAACTGTGCGTAGAAACCTCACTGAAAGTATCCGTGCGTCCAAAAGACAAAAATGGCTCAGTGAAGCTCGTTATATTAATGCGTCCTGACTGCAGGAAGAAAAGGAGGCAGAGTCTGAATCTAACTCTGTGACTCTGACGTTACTTTTGGTGAAGCTGAAGCTGTTTGGTGGGTAAAAAACGCACTTTCACACAACGCTTGCCCCAGTCAGAGGAAAGGGCCTCCGCTGGCTGGAGGGGGCCACACAGACGGGACGACCCAGGTACTGATCTGGATCCCATTCCACTTGTCTTTGAACATTTATTTTTTTACACAAACAGTCGGCTCGCTGAACGAGGCTGCTGACGAGTTAAAGAAATGACATAAAATAGTGTTTTATTTTCCGTAACATGTTTTTACAGGCAGCGCATCTCATCCACACGCCGGCCTCAGCGTTTGGCTCCATAAGGCGACGAACATGTGAAAACAATACATGAAACTCTGCTCTCGTATTTGCTCGACTGACTCACTGAAAACAGCATCAGTTTAAGTAAAATCTGTCCTCCTGTTCACCTTATTTATGAGAATAAATTGCTGCATGCAGGTATTAATTAATCTGATTCCTGCATGGTTCAGAGTTTACTGACAGGACGCACATTGGATCACAACCTTTGCTTGGGAAGTGGCGCCCGCACGTTTCCAGCCCTGTTTTGTACGTACATAAATGAGACCCCTGGTCTGGCTGCTGATGTGCCTGTTTCCTGATGATGAAGATGATGTTGTTGTTGTTGTCGTCCAGAGTACCAGCTGGAGTCGGAGACCCTGAGCCGATGTGAGTCGCTAAGGGGCGTGGCTGTTGCAAAGCAACAGGGTGACGTTCCTCACTGCACGGAGGATGGCAGGTTCAGGTTTGTATCTTTCTGTTTCTACATCGATGTTAAAGAACGCCGTTCAGGAAATAATTAGAAATAAATTTAGCAGAAAGTTTGAGACGTTAGAAACATAATTGTTCCATCTACCACACAGGTTTACATAAGCCGACCTCATGTTATCCTTTTTCCTGAGGTATTAATCAAACTGATTTCCAAAGAGGGTTAAAATGGACAAACTGAATCTTCGTCCATCTTTTGACATTTTTAGGTGGCAGAAGATGTTTATCAGCATATTAAAGCAAATCACGTCCCATCATCATGTTTCTTTTCAAGTTTGATAACAAAATGTTTGATTCAATATCAATAAATAAAGTGTGTGTGTCTGTGTGTGTGCGCAGACCTGTGCAGTGCAGTGGGCGGGGTCAGGAGTGTTGGTGCGTGGATGCTGAAGGTCAGGAGGTCGTCGGGACTCGAACCAGCGGCTCTGCTCCTCCTCAATGTGAGAAACACGACAGCACACGTTTAACGATCACAGCTGGTTCTGTGAGATTAACTGGAACTACACATTAAATTATAGATTTTATTCTGTCCTAAAAAAAGACTAAAGCAGACGAAGTGAAAGTATTTTTTCCAGTTTAAATGTATTTATAATACTTACCATTAACCAGTTATACTAATGTATTGTTATACTAAAGTAGTGAACGTGCAGCTTGTAGAACAGTGTAAAGTAGCGAACGTGCAGCTTGTATAACAGCGTAAAGTAGCGAGCGTGCAGCTTGTATAACAGCGTAAAGTAGCGAGCGTGCAGCTTGTAGAACAGCGTAAAGTAGCGAGCGTGCAGCTTGTAGAACAGCGTAAAGTAGCGAGCGTGCAGCTTGTAGAACAGCGTAAAGTAGCGAGCGTGCAGCTTGTAGAACAGCGTAAAGTAGCGAGCGTGCAGCTTGTATAACAGCGTAAAGTAGCGAGCGTGCAGCTTGTAGAACAGCGTAAAGTAGCGAGCGTGCAGCTTGTAGAACAGCGTAAAGTAGCGAGCGTGCAGCTTGTAGAACAGCGTAAAGTAGCGAGCGTGCAGCTTGTAGAACAGCGTAAAGTA
>NW_025743182.1:0-8472 GCF_021292245.1 Micropterus dolomieu | reverse complement strand
ACTCTGACAGTGAAGGAGGGGGGAAGTTTTTCAGCTGCTGCTGTTGAGAAAATGATGAAAAATAAAGTGAAATGAGAAAATGTCTGTTATGTTCATAGTTAGTGACGATTATTTCTTTATCCTTAGTTTCCAAGAGTTCACTAAACTCACCACATTAGAAACAACAGATTTGGTTTTCTTAGTTAAATCAAATGTAGCTAATAAAGAATCTTTAATAATATTGATCAAGTTATTTTTTACAATGTGCCTTCCATTTATATATGTGATATATGTATTCTTACCTGTAAACTGAAGCACCGCTGGAAGAAATAAAGAAATCCATTTGAACTCAACCATCATGATTCTCTGAGTCTCTCCTTCTTCTGTCTCTTGTTCTCGTGCTCAGAACTGTCTGAGTTTCTAAACTAGTGCTTTAGTAGAGAGACGCTGTCAGTGACTGACAGAGACTCCAAATTATTATATAGCAATATCAGATGCTGCCGTCAGTAAAGATGTCAGAGGTCAGAGGACGCTGTAGTCTCACACAGATCCTGTAAAACTGAAATGAGCGAGTAAAGACAACAAAGTCACTAATTACAAGAGGAATATGTTTCTGCATGCATCTAACACTGAAACAAACAAACTATATTAGGACTCAAGTTCACGCTTTGTCCAGTCACAGGGTGTAGTTGTAGAAAAAGAGGAAGCTGAAGCTGTGAAGATTGTTAGTTAAAATAAATGTTTGCAATGATGCAACTTGTTTTCTTCAGACAGTGTTTATTAGAAAACAGACAGGATCCATGGTGATGTTTGACAGCACACATGAACAGACAGGTGAAGAGTCAAACTCCTCTCCCACCAGAATCTGACTCCTGATGTCCATGGTGCAATATGGTGAT
Organism: Micropterus dolomieu; assembly: GCF_021292245.1. NCBI lineage: Eukaryota > Metazoa > Chordata > Actinopteri > Centrarchiformes > Centrarchidae > Micropterus > Micropterus dolomieu. Next base: position 7,594 of record NW_025743182.1, on the reverse strand, counting down.
ACTGTAGCAGCTGCTGAAGAACACAGATAAGATGATATTTTACTGCTCTGAGATCTGCTGGTTCCTCATTTTATCTTTGCATTTTTTTCCCGGAGAATTGAAGCTCAGCAGAAGTTTTATCAGGAAGATGTATTTCATGTTTTCTCTTTTACATACCCTCGCTTCCTTTTTACTGTTAAATCTCAGTCAACTGATTAAAGGCGTTCATTCTTTCAGTTAAACCAATCAGAATCTGCCACAACCTCTGTGAGCCAATCATATTGTTGCTGTCAAACTTTCAAACTGTCTTTTCTCTCCTGGAGGACCCCGACCAGATAAAAGACTGCAGCATCACTCCAGCTCCAGGCCTCCCTCCCTCTCTCACTCCACCAGCTGGTGGATCAAGCAGTTGTCAGTATTCACCACCTCCTGTTCAACACATTTGTGCTCCAACTGGTCCCCCCTCTGGGGCCCCTGCTCGGGGCTGCAAAAGGACCAAGAAATCAGGTCCTCCTCAGCCTAAGAGGAGAAAGGCCTCTTATCCTTCTCATTCTCCTTCTCACCCAGCCTCATCTGCTTCTTTAGGTCACTCTGCTGCAGACAACACCCTCATCTAATTTCATCACCCAGGCCTCCTTGTTGCAGCCTGTCTCTGTGTTCAACCAGCCCCTCACATCCACTCTGACTCGAGCTACTCAACATTCACTGGCCTCTGCCGTCACAGCTCCTCCACCAGGTAGGTCACACATCCCTCTCACATTTCTTAAACTCTCCTGTTCCTTTTCATGTTAATTACTCTTTAAGCCTCTGTTTTTCAATGAAGTCTCTCTGGATTGAACTGAACCGGAAGTGTTTTGGTGAGAATGTGGGTAACAGTGTTGCTATGGCAACCAGCAGTGCATGTAGATGCAGTAGCCGGTTGCTCCTTCAAACCTCACAACATTTTTGTGTTTCTGTTTTGTTCCGGCTTTATTGTTGAAACATGTGTTACCTATGACAGGAATACAGTTATTGGAAAAGGAAGCCGGCTTTTGGATTTAAGAGCAGCGGATCTTAGACAATCACCAGGAAGATCAGCCGGACCAGGCACCACTGCGGGTGCAGTGATCACCCAGAGGAAAGAAAAGAGGGCCAGGACAGCCATGTAGGCCCAGCTTGGACTTAAAGCTACTCCTGAAGGTCCTGTCTGGACAAAATGGGACTCATGTAGGACAAGCAACGGAAATCAGAGACTGTTGTGCCCACATCTTAACAGGGACCCGTCTAATCCAGGGTTCGGGTTACGTGCTCGGGTCTAAGCTCCCATGGAAGCAGTAAAATCATGCACCTGTGGGGGTCACTAATTCATTATTTTGAATCACAAATAATGTATTTTGTATTTCTTTAGTATTATTTACATTAACGAGATAAACAGGCTAAAATGAACATGTTTTCCAAATATGCTGCGCACCACATGACCACAGGATGGCTGCACTTCTCCACCAGGCAGCCACCTAACTGTAAGGCAGGATGAGACCTACTGTATTAGACTCTGTCTGACTGCTGCTTGGTTGTTTTGTATTATTGGCTTTATGATACATCCTCCAATTAGAAGAACAATACACATGATAATCTGCTTGCTACTGTGTGCTGGCAGCTAGCAGTGTGTAAAATAATCACACTTGATGATGATTAGTTATATCAGAGACCCCACAAAGCTCGGATCATAACTAACCTGGCCCCATGAACATCCTTGATCAGTCCGTACCAAGATGAGTGGATATGATATATGATGTTTTACATCAGTGAGGCCTTCAGTTGGCCTTCTATATTATAAGTTTATATGTTTTTATACACATTTAATTATCTATTAAGTTCTGCATGTGTAGCATGAAGGGACTATTTCTTTTCATTATACAACCTTGTGTATAATGATAAATAAAATACCTTGTACCCTGTAACAGCAGCAGAGTTCTGCAGGTTTTACCCTCTAATGACCAGATAAACATCAGAAACACGAGGATCACAGGAACAGACAGTCGACCCTTTAATAGGACATAAAACAAAGACTCGCTTATTGAATCCTGTTGAAAACTCCTTTAACTCCTGGAAGGTTTGGGGTCACTGACACTAGTTGCAACAAACCGTTCAAACATTGATGAGCGTCCTGACTGAACTTAGGTTAGAGCATAAATTAATATCAGAATCATAAATTAAACTTTCTAAAGATTTAATTATTTTGCTTTTAGGCCTAAATGCCTTTAAACAACTAACTTACACTGTTGGACATAAATATAGATTAAATGCTACTGAAATTATATAAATGACCATGTAAATGCTATCATTTATTTGAAAGCTGATTTTGTTTGTCTCCTTGTTTCTGCAAATGAAACATGACTCATGCCTTTTTTTACAGTGTGCAGTACAGTAAGCATTTTCTCAATGTAGGGTTATGACAACATAGATGGTATTTTATCAGCACTGTCTTGTACCTTGGGCACGATGGCTGCTTAAATACGCATGAAGATTTCTCTGTGCAGACATCACAAATCACAGATTATTTTTACTCATATGTGTCATTTACACTGGTAACATGTTCCCACCACATTTTGAAATGGCTGATTTCATCCACATCACTTTTTAAAAACATTTGTTTTTGTCACCAGAATGCAGGAAATTAAGTGTTTAATGCTCCAAATTTCTGAAGGAGGACCTGTAGACCCCTGCTCATATATTTCAGCAATTCATGTTTCTTCAAAATAGTGTTAAAATCTTCTCGTCCAGTTTTCGTGTATCATCACTAAAGTTGGGTGTTTTATGATACCAGTACCAAAACCAGTACCCTTAAGGTGATACTGATACCGATAGAGTACTTCATTCGATCCCTTGCATAAAATGCCACCTGTTGAAGCCATAGTAGTAGATTGGTAGCCTATTATTATTTTTATTATTGTTCTGGACAATCAAGGTTATCTATTTTATTTTTTTCTTGTTTCAAATAACTGTTACATAAAATTATTGGGAAATTGTATCAGATCCTCATCATCCTAATAAGGTCATCCTAATGGGCAGTAATGTACGGGGAAAGACTACAGCTTGGGAGTTTTTTATATTTGAATGAGAGGGGAGTAAAATACAGAGGGGAGTAAAATACAGTCACAAGTATAAAACGATTAAGGAGTCTGTTTAAACAGGTCAGTAAACAACACTAAAGAGTCTAAGCAAACAGAGGAAAAGAGAGGCTGCACGTCCAGCTGATCAAACCAGCTACACCTGAAGCAGCTGCAGCTGCAGCCGGAGGCTCCCTGAGTAAAATCAGCTGATCGCTGCTGCACCTCAAAAGTGTTCGATCGATCAGTGTCAAAAGATGCCAAGAGAGACAGGGACCAAGAGAGGAAGGGGCCCCCCAGAATTTTCGTCTACGCCCCTGGACCTGCTAACAGAATAGTTCAAGGATCTGGTCCACATTTGTACCAAACGCTTCCCCCCAGGTATCTTTGTAACCCTCCCTGATCGGAGTGGACAGGCTGGTATGAACTCCTTTTAACCAGTTAGGAGTTTTAATCAGTGTGAGGTGTGGCCCTGTGCTAATGTGTAGCAGAGTGGAATTACTCACCGAGCTCAGGAGGAGGAAGAAACAAGGAAACAATAGGAGACTTTCTCTATGTACCTTTGAGCAACAGGCCCAAAGGAAATTTCTTTAAGAAACTTCAGTTTACACAAAAGCTAAAAAGATCCCAGTGAAAGAAAAAGAACAGAGGAATGTGTATTATAATACCAAAAGCTACAGCTTACATAGATAAACTGACAGGATGTGACAGTATACTTCGGATGCTCAACGCTTGCTGGGATTGGTTGATCTCTGGTGTCCATGCAGACATGTCCTTTTGTGATTGGACGTCCTACACTGTTCACTCAGACAAAGCATGTCAAGTACTCTGTGATTGGATGTTTTCTGGCGTGCATTCAGTCCACGCGTGATCAGGTATCTTTTAATACATGCGGTTAATACATGCCTGTCCGTCTTCCTGCCTTTTCACAGAGGGCCCCATGTATGGCTTCCTTTTGACATTCAGAAATAGCTCCCATCTCACCCACATACCTGCAACGTCCTCTCTACTTAGTCCAAACTAATTTTAAAGTGAGCTTAGCAATAAATCATCATTGGAAACTGATTCAATCGATCAGTAAGCACAGCTGATCACATTACAATACATCAATCAATACATCTATCATAAGTAATACACTCGTTAGAGGCAACACACGTTGATACTGTTAGATTTTAACTTTCTTTTTACTTAATAAATCAGTCGTCTACTAAATCATTAAATCAATCATGATTAGGGAAATTGGTAATTTAAAATCCTCAATTTTCATCATAAGCTAAATAAACTCTATGCTATCTGCAGGTTGGAGGCTCACTTCCTGTGAGTCTTTGAATGCAGGCTCTTGTGGTTAAGTTGCAGACTACTATTGGGGGGGGGGGATGGTGCAGTGGACACATGCCTTTAGTGTGAGAGACCCAGGTTCAATCCCCCATTGTGACACGTCCACCTTTGTTACCCTGAGCAAGACACTTAACCCCTGGTTACTCCAGAGGCGTGTGACCTCTGACATATAAAGCCATTGTAAGTCGCTTTGGATAAAATAAATCTGTCTTTTTTGTCATACTTTTCATCATTAAGTGCTAAAAGTAAAGATCATCTTAAGCCAGCAGTAATATTGGTCTTAGCCTTAACCTTAGCTGAGCATTAGCATAGGACTTTCAGCATTAGCATTACCTTTAGCATATGGGCTAGCATCAATGGACACATGGCTTGTCATTTCATGTCCTTTCATTTCAGTTCATTTAAGTACTATTCAGAAGATACTATTCAGTTAGATAAATACAACACATACACAGCTCATTTCAAGTCATTTATTTTAGCTCATTGGATTTACCCAAGGTCATCCAAATGTTTGTATGTTTTATTCACCTGTTCTCATCCTCAAGCAGGGATCTGGGCCGAAGTGGCAAACAGGAAGTGATGGAGTGTGGAATCATTTATAGAGGGGAAGACCTGGAATGGTCCAAATGTGAGCCAGTACAGAGGGGTGTACTGGAGTACCTTAAGTTGCTGTTTTAAACAAAGAAGCTTTGTTTAGCATGTAAAATTTCATTTCTGGTTTTATAGTCGATATATTGTGTATTGATGTAGCCAGAAATGTTTTGGACTGTTGAGGTAACATAATGGTGTTTAATTGATTGTCAATTAGCTTTGGTTTGTCTTGTAGGAGGGGCTTCTGGTATAAAGGAAGGAGGCAGAGGCTCCTCTTGAGAGAACAGCTTTGGCCTGGAAGGGCACATGTGCTAGAGCCCATAGTCAGGGCCTGATATAGGTTTTTGGTGTTTGATATCCGTTTGTAATGATAATTTGAATAGTTTATGTTTAGTTTCCTCATTTTTTGTTTTTGTTAATTTTTGCAATAATTCACTTGCACAACTGCACTTTCCATGTATCTGGTGAAAAAATAAATTGAAGCACCAGGTGAAGAACTCCATATCTCCTCCTTCCACCATGGGGCTAAACATTACAGTTAGATTATAAACTCTCTGTGAATCTAAAGAAACTATTCAGCCATCAGTGACACTGCGTTGGTGTTTTTCAGGTGAACCTTGTAGGTGGGCAGATTAAACAGTGACAATCACACACTTTTGTTTGTACAGCTGCTAGAATTACTGTGTTTCTGCTGTTGCTCTACGTCATTAAACCACAGTTATGCTGCGGATCATGCGCAGTAGACGCTGGTGCCAACAGGAAGTAGCCCTGTAGTATTTCATGGGACCAAAACTGGCTTCACTGCTCTCCATTCAAATCTGCAGGTTGGTTTTGTCCAGTAATATACTGTCTATGGTTTTAGATTTCAGTCTCTCTGAATTTCTTGTTGATGTCCAAACAGCGAAATACTCTGTTACAATTTTCACAATATGAGATGCAGCCATCAGTAAAGAGGTCAGAGGTCACAGCAGCCTGACAAAGATCCACCATCTACAAACACATATGATAAAGTCACTGATCACGAGACAAAGGAACATGTTTCTGCACTGAGCCAATCTAACGCTGAAACAAACAAACTATATTAAGGCTCAAGTTCACAGTTTGTTCAGTCCGGTGTATTTGTGACAATGACGTGTTTCACCACCTGAAAAGAAGAAGATGAAGAAGTTGAAGGTGTGAAGATTGTTAGTTAAGATAAATGTTTGCAAAACTGCAACTTCTTATTTAGATGGTGATATCATTGTATCTTTGCAGGTATTTTTGTTCAGAGATGTGAAGAGGATGTGTTTCAGTGAGGATGTGGTTAACAACAGCAGCAGAGCTCTGCAGGTTTTACCCTCTAATGATGACCAGATAAACATCAGGTCAGAGTAGATGGTCATGTGCATCCAGAGCATAGAAGAAGTAACCTGAATTATTAGATTTTTGTGCATTCTCAAGTCACATTAGGTGCATTTAAACTATCTGTATTTACCAGGCATGTGATTGGCAAAGGGCAAAAAAGCAGGAAAATATACTGAGACCCCCCCACACCCCAATAAAACTCTATTATAACATGGATGGTAAAGCAGGACCCATGACAACAACTTAATTGTGGATGTGTTGCAGTGGAAATCAAAGACAAGTGTCTAATCCACTGCTCCATCGCCACCTCTCTATAATAATTATTTTGTATTAATTTAACAAACATATAACACCACTCTCTCCCGCTGAGTCCAAGCATCACTGGCAGTAGCGACTGGAGTTTCTTTTTGAGTTTCACGTTGCTGTTTTGCTTTAGCTGATGCTTCAATTAGCCTAAGTCAATGTAGAAATGTTCGCGGTTAAAAGCTTTTTGCTGGTTGCACAAAGTTTACAACGGGCTGCTGTAGCTTCAAAAGCAAACAGTGAACCTTAAAATCAGGTCAGAATTCTCCAGCTGGAAGACGATTTAAGGAAGTTAACAAGAGTTAAACGTTCCTGTTAAATGAATCTGAAATCCAGCTGCTGTGTTCTGAACTGGCTGCAGAAAATAAAGATTTTCACAACTGATGCAGGAAAAGACATTTTATAAAACTCACAGTGGGCTTCCTGATATGAGATGAAATCAAGACTTGAATATTGTTGTTCAAAGTCAGACTGAAACAGAAACAGCTGAGCACAAAACACACAAACATTTCTCACACTGATGAATAAAAACAAAAACAATCAGTAATAAAAATCTAAAAATGATCTGATGAGATTTTTGTCCTCTAAAGGCTTCAACTACTCGTGTAAATGTGCTGTTATTTAACTGCAGTGGAGTCTTTTCTCTGATGAGCTGATGTTGATATGGAAGTTGTTGATCAGTGGAGTCTGACAGAGGCAGAAGGGTCTCCATCGTTTTCATAGTTCACCACACCATCATCTTCATCTTCATCATTATTCACCTGTGAAACACAAACAAACCCTCACTCTGACACACTTTAACTGACAACTTTCACCTCACTGACCCACATTTAACACAAGGAGATAAGAAATAATCTGACAGCACCTGAACGCACCGTCAGCTACTGTTACATGTTTCTGCCACTGAGAGAGGAAGTGTTTCTGTGGTAACGAAGGACACGCAGAAGGAA
>NW_025743181.1:0-1646 GCF_021292245.1 Micropterus dolomieu | reverse complement strand
GGAACCATAAATATATTACATGAAACCATAAAGATACCACGTAGAACCATAAAGATACTATGTGGAACCATAAATACACTACGTGGAACCATAAAGATACTATGTGGAACCATAAAGATACCATGTGGAACCATAAATGCACTACGTGAAACCATAAAGATTCTACTTATAACCATAGATACTATGTGGAACCATAAAGATACTATGTGGAACCATAAAGATACCATGTGGAACCATAAATATACCATGTGGAACCATAAAGATACTATGTAGAACCATACAGATACTAGGTGGAACCATAAATATATTACATGAAACCATAAAGATACCACGTAGAACCATAAAGATACTATGTGGAACCATAAATACACTACGTGGAACCATAAATACACTACGTGGAACCATAAAGATACTATGTGGAACCATAAAGATACCCTGTGGAACCATAAATATACTATGTGGAACCATAAATGCACTACGTGAAACCATAAAGATTCTACTTAGAACCATAGATACTACGTGGAATCATAGATACTATGTAGAACCAGAAAGATACTATGTGGAACCATAAAGATACTACGCGGAACCATAAAGATTCTTTGTGGAACCATAAAGATACTACATGGAACCATAGAGATACTACGTGGACTATAAAGATACTATGTAGAACCATACAGATACTATGTGGAACCATAAATATATTACATGAAACCATAAAGATACCACGTAGAACCATAAAGATACTATGTGGAACCATAAAGATACTATGTGGAACCATAAATACACTACGTGGAACCATAAAGATACTATGTGGAACCATAAAGATACCATGTGAAACCATAAAGATTCTACTTAGAACCATAGTTAGTACGTATAACCATAGATACTATGTAGAACCAGAAAGATACTATGTGGAACCATAAAGATACTACGTGGAACCATAAAGATACTACGTGGAACCATAAAGATTCCATGTGGAACCATAAAGATTCTACTTAGAACCATAGATACTATGTGGAACCATAGATACTACGTAGAACCATAAAGATACTATGTGGAACCATAAATATACTACATGGAACCATAAAGATACTATGTAGAACCATAAATACACTACGTGGAACCATAAAGATCCTATGTGGAACCATAAAGATACCCTGTGGAACCATAAATATACTACGTGGAACCATAAATGCACTACGTGAAACCATAAAAATTCTACTTAGAACCATAGATATTACGTGGAACCATAGATACTATGTAGATACATAAAGATACTATGTGGAACCATAAAGATTCTACGTGGAACCATAGAGATACTACGTGGAACCATAAAGATTCTATGTGGAACCATAAAGATACTATGTGAAACCATAAAAATACCATGTGGAACCATAAATATACTACGTGGAACCATAAATACACTATGTGAAACCATAAGGAATCTACGTGGAACCATAGATACTACGTGGAACCATAGATACTACGTGGAACCATAAAGATCCTATGTGGAACCATAAAGATACCCTGTGGAACCATAAATATACTACGTGGAACCATAAATGCACTACGTGAAACCATAAAAATTCTACTTAGAACCATAGATATTACGTGGAACCATAGATACTATGTAGATACATAAAGAT
>NW_025743180.1:0-2118 GCF_021292245.1 Micropterus dolomieu | reverse complement strand
CCCTGTTTAGGCTCCTCAGGTCCTGGTTTGCTGTTTAGGCCTGTTTAGGCACCTAGGGTCGTGGTTCCCTGTTTTTAGGCCTGTTTAGGCTCCACGGGTCATGGTTCCCTCTTTAGGCCTGTTTAGGCTCCTCAGGTCATGGTTTGCTGTTTAGCCTCCTCAGGTCCTGGTTCCTTGTTTAGGCTCCTGGGGTCGTGGTTCCCTGTTTAGCCTCCTCAGGTCCTGGTTCCCTGTTTAGCCTCCTGGGGTCCTGGTTCCCTGTTTAGGCTCCTGGGGTCGTGGTTTGCTGTTTAGGCCTGTTTAGGCTCCTCGGGTCGTGGTTCGCTGTTTAGGCCTGTTTAGGCTCCTCGGGTCGTGGTTCGCTGTTTAGGCCTGTTTAGGCTCCTCAGGTCGTGGTTCCCTGTTTAGGCTGTTTAGGCTCCTCGGGTCATGGTTCCCTGTTTAGGCACCTAGGGTCGTGGTACCCTGTTTAGGCACCTAGGGTCGTGGTACCCTGTTTAGGCACCTAGGGTCGTGGTTCCCTATTTAGGCACCTAGGGTCGTGGTTCCCTGTTTTTAGGCCTATTTAGGCTCCTCGGGTCGTGGTACGCTCTTTAGGCCTGTTTAGGCTCCTCAGGTCCTGGTTTGCTGTTTAGCCTCCTCAGGTCCTGGTTCCCTGTTTAGGCTCCACGGGTCATGGTTCGCTGTTTAGGCTCCACGGGTCATGGTTCGCTGTTTAGGCTCCACGGGTCATGGTTCGCTGTTTAGGCTCCTCAGGTCATGGTTCCTGGTTTAGGCCTGTTTAGGCTCCTGGGGTCGTGGTACCCTGTTTAGGCTCCTGGGGTCGTGGTACCCTGTTTAGGCTCCTGGGGTCGTGGTACCCTGTTTAGGCCTGTTTAGGCTCCTGGGGTCGTGGTACCCTGTTTAGGCCTGTTTAGGCTCCTCAGGTCATGGTTCCTGGTTTAAGCCTGTTTAGGCCCCTGGGGTCGTGGTTCCCTGTTTAGGCCTGTTTAGGCTCCTCAGGTCATGGTTCCTGGTTTAGGCCTGTTTAGGCTCCTGGGGTCGTGGTACCCTGTTTAGGCTCCTGGGGTCGTGGTTCCCTGTTTAGGCCTGTTTAGGCTCCTGGGGTCGTGGTTCCCTGTTTAGGCCTGTTTAGGCTCCTCGGGTCGTGGTTCGCTGTTTAGGCCTGTTTAGGCACCTAGGGTCGTGGTTCCCTGTTTAGGCCTGTTTAGGCACCTAGGGTCGTGGTTCCCTGTTTAGGCCTGTTTAGGCACCTAGGGTCGTGGTTCCCTGTTTAGGCCTGTTTAGGCTCCACGGGTCGTGGTTCCCTGTTTAGGTCTGTTTAGGCTCCACGGGTCGTGGTTCCCTGTTTAGGTCTGTTTAGGCTCCACGGGTCGTGGTTCCCTGTTTAGGCCTGTTTAGGCTCCTCAGGTCATGGTTCCTGGTTTAGGCCTGTTTAGGCTCCTGGGGTCGTGGTACCCTGTTTAGGCTCCTGGGGTCGTGGTACCCTGTTTAGGCTCCTGGGGTCGTGGTACCCTGTTTAGGCTCCTGGGGTCGTGGTTCCCTGTTTAGGCTGTTTAGCCTCCTCGGGTCGTGGTTCCCTGTTTAGCCTCTTCAGGTTCTGGTTCCCTGTTTTGGCTCCTGGGGTCGTGGTTCCCTGTTTAGGCTGTTTAGGCTCCTCGGGTCATGGTTCCCTGTTTAGGCTCCTCGGGTCATGGTTCCCTGTTTAGGCTCCTGGGGTCGTGGTTCCCTGTTTAGGCTGTTTAGGCTCCTCGGGTCCTGGTTCCCTGTTTAGGCTGTTTAGGCTCCTCGGGTCCTGGTTCCCTGTTTAGGCTCCTGAGGTCGTGGTTCCCTCTTTAGGCCTGTTTAGGCTCCTCAGGTCGTGGTTTGCTGTTTAGGCCTGTTTAGGCTCCTCAGGTCGTGGTTTGCTGTTTAGGCCTGTTTAGGCTCCTCAGGTCGTGGTTTGCTGTTTAGGCCTGTTTAGGCTCCTCAGGTCGTGGTTTGCTGTTTAGGCCTGTTTAGGCTCCTCAGGTCGTGGTTTGCTGTTTAGGCCTGTTTAGGCTCCTCGGGTCGTGGTTCGCTGTTTAGGCCTGTTTAGGCTCCTCAGGTCGTGGTTCCCTGTTTAGGCTGTTTAGGCTC
>NW_025743179.1:2478-4074 GCF_021292245.1 Micropterus dolomieu | reverse complement strand
CTAACATTGGCGTGCATGGAGGATTCAAATTTGATTAATGATTCTGGAAACTAAAAACATGTTTATGAGCAGGAGATGCACAAAAAATGGAGGCTGAAACTATTTTATACATTAACGTTTGTGTTAAACCATCAACCTTGTGATAACTGTTTCCTGCTGATACAGTCCATCAATTAGTCACGACTTATCACCTTAATATAAAGTATCCAGGTTAACATTGAGTCCCAGCCCCTCATGTCCTCATGTGGAAGGGTCCTTGGGCAACACACTGAACCCCTAACAGCTCCTGAACATTTACCATTTTATACAAAGAAACCTGGAAGGCAGGCATTATGGGCAGTGATGAGGGGGCAGGCATTATGGGCAGTTATGAGGGGGCAGGCAATATGGGCCATGTGGAGGTGGCAGGCATTATGGGCCGCATGGAAGTGGCAGGCATTATGGGCTGTGATGAGGGGGCAGACATTATGGGCCGCGTGGAGGTGGCAGGCAATATGGGCCACGTGGAGGTGGCAGGCATTATGGGCCGTGTGGAGGTGGCAGGCATTATGGGCAGTGATGAGGGGGCAGGCATTATGGGCAGTGATGAGGGGGCAGTGTCACACTCTGCCTGTCTGCCATGCGGTGTTTTGCACTTTTGTGTTTAGTTAGCGTTATTTTGGTCTGTTGGGTTTTGGGGGTCTGTCTTGTCTTTCGTCTAGTGTTCGGTAACCCTTGTCATGTCTGTTACCCCAGTGATCCCTCTGCATGTCTGTCTCTGTTTTCCCCTGCGCGCTCTCTCTCTCTCTCTCCCTACCTGTGCCTCGTTAGCCTCATGTCTTTCACCTGTGTTGCTCCCGCCCTGCTCGTTAGTCCCTGTGTATATATACCTGGTGTTTCTGTCTTGTCTTGGTCAGGTCATTGTTTATTGTCACCCAGTGTTGCAGTGTGTTCTCCTGTTGTCAGCCTCACTCGTCGTGTCTCCCTGTTTCCCTGCTCGTTTTGGATTTTGATTTTCTGTTGGACAAGCTCTGTTTTGGACTTCAGCCACTCAGTCTGTAAGTGTGCTCGCTTTTTGTTGTCCTTAAATAAATCTCTGAACTGCACCTGCTAGCCTTCGTGTCCTGCGTTTGGGTCCTCCAACCTGCTCAACCCTGCCTTCACCACCCAACCGTGACAGAATGACCCGACCAAAGATGGACCCAGTGCCTAGCACCAGGGAGGCATTAGGAGTGCCTAAAGAGGAGCTAGTGGAGGAGGAATCCCAGTTTTTTGAACTGCTGTCTGTCATGTGGAGGACCGACCCAGAGATGGCTCTGCTCGTGGCATCCTCCAGGTGGAGAAAGACATTTGTTTTTGAGACCGTTTCCAAGTTGTGTTCCGCAACCCCCCAGTGTGTGAAAGCTAGCGCTGCTAGCCGCCAGCCTGATCCCCGGCCCACTAGTGCTGCTAGCCGCCAGCCTGATCCAACAGTCTCCAGCTCGGCTAGCGCTGCTAGTCCTCAGCCTGTCCCCGGTGCTGCTAGCTCCAGGCCGTCTGTTCCCCAGCCCACTAACCTCCAAAGGACTTGTTCCCAGCCTACTAACCCCAAGAGGACTTGTTCCCGGCCTGCTAGCG
>NW_025743179.1:0-2458 GCF_021292245.1 Micropterus dolomieu | reverse complement strand
GTCCCAGCCCCTCATGTCCTCATGTGGAAGGGTCCTTGGGCAACACACTGAACCCCTAACAGCTCCTGAACATTTACCATTTTATACAAAGAAACCTGAAAGGCAGGCATTATGGGCTGTGATGAGGGGGCAGGCATTATGGGCAGTGATGAGGGGGCAGGCATTATGGGCAGTGACGACCAAAGATGGACCCAGCGGACATCGTAAGACTGCCTAGCACCTGGGAGGCATTAGGAGTGCCTAAAGAGGAGCTAGTGGAGGAGGAATCCCAGTTTTTTGAACTGCTGTTTGTCATGTGGAGGACCGACCTAGAGATGGCTCTGCTCGTGGCATCCTCCAGGTGGAGAAAGACATTTATTTTTGAGACTGTTTCCAAGTTGTGTTCCGCAACCCCCCAGTGTGTGAAAGCTAGCGCTGCTAGCCGCCAGCCTGATCCCCGGCCCACTAGTGCTGCTAGCCGCCAGCCTGATCCAACAGTCTCCAGCTCGGCTAGCGCTGCTAGTCCTCAGCCTGTCCCCGGTGCTGCTAGCTCCAGGCCGTCTGTTCCCCAGCCCACTAACCTCCAAAGGACTTGTTCCCAGCCTACTAACCGCAAGAGGACTTGTTCCCGGCCTGTTTCCTGGCCTGCTAGCACTGCAGCGGCTAGTCATCTGCCTGCTCCATCCCCCTCCAAGTCGGCTCAAACTTCCAGGTTGGTTGGGGATTCATGGACTTCCAGCTCTCTGGCTACCTTTCTGTTGGACTTACCTTTGGAGCCAGAGAGTGAACAGACGGAGTGTCCCCAGCCAACCAACCACTGGTCGGAGGGAGACCGGTCTGCTAACGGGCTGCAAGCAGACCAACACAGCTCCGGTTCCGGGCCTACTAGCCTGGAGGCTAGCACCTTGTCGAACTTTGCGTCGGATCCACCTCCAGTAAGGCCGGCTGGAGGGCGACGTAGGCCCCAACGACGAGCGGCCAAGAAACTGGCACCTGCACCATCCCCGTCGGTGGACCAGCCGACTCCTGTTCCCTGTGCTGCGTTGGTGGTCCAGCCGATTCCTGTTCCTAGTGCAGGGCCGGAGGGAGAACACGGAGGTTTCATTGCTGGTGAGCGTAATGTGGGGCAGGACGGCATGAAGCGCATCGTCACGTGCCTCTGTGCTTTAGTACGCCTCGTGTGCCTCTGGATCTGGATCGGGCTGCCCAGGCTGAACCACCTCTTCCTCTGGACCAGGTCCATCATTGACAATGTCCTGAAGAGAGAAGGGTGCAGATTCACCTGCGCTCTGGCTAAACAGGTACTCAGGGACATCAGCAGGGGCCTGGAAATTCACCTCCACAGTCTCTCCGAACAGCTGCCGACAGCGGGTGTTGAGGCGGTCAATCAGCAGTGCTGAGTAAGTCCTGTGGTGCCGTCCTTTACCACCAAACACGGCATCCGATCTCCTGTCAGAGTTCCACCGCGCAATGCCACGTATTCGGTAAACCAGATACGGCCGTGCTGCACAGTGGGGACCTGAGTAGAGTAAAGTAAACCTTTAACATCCCCAAGGGGCAAATTGGCTGACAAACAGCATTAACAAAGGTATCCATACATATATGGAATTAAAGGAAAACCTGACTAAAAGAGTGGAGAACATGTCAAATGCATATGCTTCTGTAAAGGGCTGGCAGGTGCGGCAGCCGGGGATGGAGGTTAAGGAGGAGCAGGAGCGGAGAGAGGGAGAGCACACAGAGGGAGAGAGAGAGAGAAGGCACAGGAGAAACCAGAATGCGAGGGAGGAAAAGAGAAACAGGACACTCACCAACAGCCGGGCTGTCACCGCAACAGGAAATAACAATGTTTCATTGAATGTGTAATAAGCTTCAAAATATCAGCCTGTTTGGGGTCACTATCTAACATCCATCGCAATCCACTAAACAAAATCATTACAATGAGCAGCAAAATAATCAGAATGGTGCAGGAACCACTTATCAGTTTTTACAAGAGAAGGAGTAAACTAAAAGGAACACAAATACATGTGTGTGTTATAGTGTGCTGTGTTTCTGCCAATGTGAATGGTACACACATTGATACTGTGCACAAATGAAGTTCCTAATGAATACGTTTTTTAAATTGAATTGTTGTTTCACACCAGGACTCACATGGAAGACTGGATTTACGTGCAAGACAATGCTCTCCACCACCATCCTCATAAGACCAAATTATATTAAGTTTCACAGACTTGGCAAGGAGCTCTGAAGCTGCTTTAGAGGCTTGTGGTGGCCTGACTCATTGCTGAGACACTTCCTCATGTTTGTCTTTCCTTAGACATACTAAGTAAGTCTAAGACAAACTTATAGACTATAGGTGTACATCCTTAAACACATAAACAGACGTACACAGTTAACAACAACATCACTGTCATTTCCACCAGAACCATCAGAAGAAGCAGCAAGAATGAAAGAAAGACGGGGGGCAATGTACCACATCCAA
>NW_025743178.1:6762-8431 GCF_021292245.1 Micropterus dolomieu | reverse complement strand
GCTCGCTTTTGTTTGTTTATTAAAACCCTTCGTTATACCATACCTGCTCCGCTCTGTGTCCTGCGTTTGGGTTCTCCAACCTGCCTCCACACCACGATCGTGACAGAATGACCGGACCAATTAAGAGCCCAGCAGACACACTAACTGAGGAACAGACTGACGTGGTGAGGGAGCTTCTGACGCTGAGGAATATGTGGTATGGGGCTAGTCATGTTCGCCATAAGGCAGCTATCGTGTCCCTTGCCTGGAAGAGCCTGGCTGCTCAGCCAGGAGCAGCAGACTCTCTCCCTGGGTGGGTTTGTGACTTCCTCCACACCTCAGCCAATCCCCCAGCCAAGTCCTCATCAGTTCCTCAGTCTGTTAGCCTGGAAATGGCTAACACCCGGACCGCTAGCCTCCGGCCGTCATCTGCCCGGCCTGCTAGCCCTCTGCCTGTCCTGCCTGTTACCTGTTTGGCTGGCGCCGCTAGTCCTCCGCCTGTCCTGCCTGTCCTGTCTGTTACCTGTTCGGCTGGCGCCGCTAGCCCTCTGCCTGTCCTGCCTGTTACCTGTTCGGCTGGCGCCGCTAGTCCTCCGCCTGTCCTGCCTGTTGTCTCTTCGGCTGGCGCTGCTAGCCCTCCGCCTGTCCTGCCTGTTACCTGTTCGGCTGGCGCGGCTAGCCCTCCGCCTGTCCTGCCTGTATCCTGCTCGGCTAGCGCCGCTAGCCCTCCGCCTGTCCTGCCTGTATCCTGCTCGGCTAGCGCCGCTAGTCCTCCGCCTAGCCTGTCCGTCCGCCTGCCCTACCTACCAAGGACTCAGGGACTATGACTCTCCTGGCCTACCTGACCATGAAGGCCAGGGAGTCAGAGGCAGCACGGGCAGCTAGGCTATGGCCTGATAGCCTGGAGGCTAGGCTTTCCCCGGAGTCGTCCTTTGAAGGGAGTCGCCTAGCCATCTTTTCGGGTTCCCGTGGTGGTCATCGGAGGCGACGAGGTCACCATCAGCGACCCGTCGGCAACAAACCTGTCCCCTGGCTTGCTAGAACGGCTAGCCGCCTGCCTGCCTGATTCCCGGCCCGCTAGCGCTGCTAGCTCCACATCACACCTGCCTGATCCCCGGCCTGCTAGCGCTGCTAGCCGCCTGCCTGATCCCTGGCCTGCTCCCAGGTCTCACTCGGTCGTCCTACCGACACCTGTTACTGGTCCCTCATCGAAGGTCCGACTGACACCAGTTCCAAGGTCTCTGTCGGTGGCCAGACCGGTTCCCGCTCCCCGTGCCCAGTCGGTGGTCCGACCGGCACCTGCTTCGCCGGTGGCCCAGCCGACTCCTGTTCCCTTGTCGGTGGTCCGACCAACACCAGCTTCGTTGGTGGCCCAGCCGACTCCTGTTCCTCATGCTCCGTCGGTGGTCCGACCGGCACCTGCTTCGCCGGTGGCCCAGCCGACTCCTGTTCCCTCGTCGGTGGTCTGACCAACACCAGCTCCGTTGGTGGCCCGGCTGACTCCTGTTCCCTCGTCGGTGGTCTGACCAACACCAGCTCCGTTGGTGGCCCGGCTGACTCCTGTTCCCTCGTCGGTGGTCCGACCAACACCAGCTCCGTTGGTGGCCCAGCCGACTCCTGTTCTCCCGTCGGTGGTCCGACCAACACCAGCTCCGTTGGTGGCCCAGCCGACTCCTGTTCTCCCGTCGGT
>NW_025743178.1:6137-6742 GCF_021292245.1 Micropterus dolomieu | reverse complement strand
GTCTCACTCGGTCGTCCTACCGACACCTGTTACTGGTCCCTCATCGAAGGTCCGACTGACACCAGTTCCAAGGTCTCCGTCGGTGGCCAGACCGGTTCCCGCTCCCCGTGCCCCGTCGGTGGTCCGACCAACACCAGCTCCGTTGGTGGCCCAGCCGACTCCTGTTCTCCCGTCGGTGGTCCGACCAACACCAGCTCCGTTGGTGGCCCAGCCGACTCCTGTTCTCCCGTCGGTGGTCCGACCAACACCAGCTCCGTTGGTGGCCCAGCCGACTCCTGTTCTCTCGTCGGTGGTCCGACCAACACCAGCTTTGTTGGTGGCCCAGCCGACTCCCGTTCCTCGTGCTCCGTCGGTGGTCCAGCCGACTCGTGTTCCCTCGTCGGTGGTCCGACCGGCACCAGCTCCGTTGGTGGACCGAACGACTCCAGCTCCTCGTGTCCGGTCCATGGTCCCCAGCCCAGCTGTCCAGTCGGTGGTCAGGCCGACTCCAGCTCCTCGTGTCCGGTCCATGGTCCCCAGCCCAGCTGTCCAGTCGGTGGTCAGGCCGACTCCAGCTCCTCGTGTCCGGTCCATGGCCTCCAGCCCTGCTGTCCAGTCGGTGTTCA
>NW_025743178.1:5633-6117 GCF_021292245.1 Micropterus dolomieu | reverse complement strand
ACCGGCACCTGCTTCGCCGGTGGCCCAGCTGACTCCTGTTCTCCCGTCGGTGGTCCGACCAACACCAGCTCCGTTGGTGGCCCAGCCGACTCCTGTTCTCTCGTCGGTGGTCCGACCAACACCAGCTTTGTTGGTGGCCCAGCCGACTCCCGTTCCTCGTGCTCCGTCGGTGGTCCAGCCGACTCGTGTTCCCTCGTCGGTGGTCCGACCGGCACCAGCTTCGCCGGTGGCCCAGCTGACTCCTGTTCCCTTGTCGGTGGTCCGACTGGCACCAGCTCCGTTGGTGGACCGAACGACTCCAGCTCCTCGTGTCCGGTCCATGGTCCCAGCCCAGCTGTCCAGTCGGTGGTCAGGCCGACTCCAGCTCCTCGTGTCCGGTCCATGGTCCCCAGCCCTGCTGTCCAGTCGGTGGTCAGGCCGACTCCAGCTCCTCGTGTTCGGTCCATGGCCTCCAGCCCTGCTGTCCAGTCGGTGGTCAGGCCGA
>NW_025743178.1:4491-5613 GCF_021292245.1 Micropterus dolomieu | reverse complement strand
GGTGGCCCAGCCGACTCCTGTTCTCTCGTCGGTGGTCCGACCAACACCAGCTTTGTTGGTGGCCCAGCCGACTCCCGTTCCTCGTGCTCCGTCGGTGGCCCAGCCCACTCCTGTTCCCTCGTCGGTGGTCCGACCGGCACCTGCTTCGCCGGTGGCCCAGCCGACTCCTGTTCCCTTGTCGGTGGTCCGACCGGCACCAGCTCCGTTGGTGGACCGAACGACTCCAGCTCCTCGTGTCCGGTCCATGGTCTCCAGCCCAGCTGTCCAGTCGGTGGTCAGGCCGACTCCAGCTCCTCGTGTCCGGTCCATGGTTCCCAGCCCAGCTCTCTTGCCGGTGGTCCTCAGCCCAGCTGTGCCTCCAGAGCACCCAAGCTTTGGGTGCAGACCTCCGGAGAGGTCTTGCCGTAGGCCTCCTGCTCGGCCCCCAGTGGGGTTGCTGCCTCACTGTTGGCCGTCCTGCCAACCTCCCGAACTCTGTGGCCCCCCTGTTCTGCCCGGCCTGTTGAGTCGACCTCCGGCGCGGCCTCCCGAACTCTGTGGCCCCCCGGTTCTGCCCGGCCTCATGGGTCGTCCCACGGGACACCCACCTGAACTGTTTTGCTCTCCTGATCTACTCGGTCGACCTCCGCCTGAACTGTGTTTACCCCCCGATTTGCTCGGCCTGTCTTGTCATCCTCCGGGACGGCCTCCTGAACTGTGTTTTCCCCCTGATTTGCTCGGCCTGTCGGGTCGTCCTCCGGGACGACCTCCTGAACTCCGTGACCCCTTTGGTCTGCACGGCCTCCTGGGTCGCCCTCCGGGACGGCCTCCTGAACTGTTCTGCCCCTCTGCCCTGCCCTGCATGTTAGGCCAAGTGCCTTACCTGCCCTGTTTCCTGGGCATGATCTGCCTGTTGGGTGGTTCCCCCGGACTGTTTTGTCCCTTGGCCTGCTTGTGCGACCTCCCGAACTCTGTCGCTCCCTTGCCTTGCCCACTGGCCACCCTCCTGAGAGTTCCTGGTCTGGCCCTCCTCCTGTCCTCCCTCCGCCCACCCTGGCTCGACTTGCCCTCCTCCTGTCCTCCCTCCGCCCACCCTGGGCCGGCTTGTGCCTTGATTTTGTGCTGTTTTGGGTTTTGTTGACC
>NW_025743178.1:0-4471 GCF_021292245.1 Micropterus dolomieu | reverse complement strand
CTGCATCTCCATAAAGTTGGTCAGCAGCAGGAAGCATGAAGTGCTCTAAAACTTCCTGGTAGACGGCTGCGTTGACCTTGGACCTCAGAAAACACAGTGGACCAACACCAGCAGATGGCATGGCACCCCAAACCATCACTGACTGTGGAAATTTTATACTGGACTTCAAGCAACGTGGATTCTGTGCCTCTCCTCTCTTCCTCCAGACTCTGGGACTCTTGTGTCTTGCCCTCCTTGTGCAAGGTGTCAGTGGTCGTCTTTTGGACAGCTGTCAAGTCAGCAGTCTTCCCCATGATTGTGTAGCCTACAGAACTAGACTGAGAGACCATTTAAAGGCCTTTGCAGGTGTTTTGAGTTAATTAGCTGATTAGAGTGTGGCACCAGGTGTCACGCTCTGCCGGTTGGCCATCCTTTGTGTTTACTTTTGAGTTTGGTATCTGCCTTGGTATGTTGAGTTTTGGGTTCTGTCCTGTCTTGTGTCCAGTATCTGTTATATAGTCTGCTTGTCATGTCTAGTCTCTCTGTTTTCCTCTGCTCTCTCTCTCTGCCTCGTTAGTCTCATGTCTGTCACCTGTGTTGCTCCCGCCCCCTGCTCGTTAGTCCCTGTGTGTATATACCTGGTGTTTCTGTCTTGTCCTTGTCCGGTCATTGTTCATGTTACCCCCCAGTCTGTCGTGTGTGTACTCTCTGCCTGTAACCAGCCTTGCTTGTCTCGTCTCCCCTCGTCTCCCGGTACTTTTGGATTTTGGATTTTGGATTTTGGATTTCTGTTATTCAGCCACTCACCTGTAAGTGTGCTCGCTTTTGTTTGTTTATTAAAACCCTTCGTTATACCATACCTGCTCCGCTCTGTGTCCTGCGTTTGGGTTCTCCAACCTGCCTCCACACCACGATCGTGACACCAGGTGTCTTCAATATTGAACCTTTTCACAATATTCTAATTTTCTAAATTTTCTAAATATTCTAATTTATACTGAGATACTGATTCTGGGTTTTCATTTGTTTTCAGTTATAATCATCAAAATTAAAAGAAATGAACACTTGAAATATATCAGTCTGTGTGGAATGAATGTATAAATCATACAAATTAATGCTCCGTACTTGTATAGCGCCTTTCTAGTCTTTTCGACCACTCAAAGCGCATTCATACACTGAGCCTAAGTGCTCAAACGGAAACTAACACTCACACTCACTGGCGGAATAGCCACCAGGGGCAATTTGGGGTTCAGTATCTTGCCCAGGGACACTTCGACACGCAACCAGGGGGAGCCAGGGATCGAACCGCCGACCTTCCAATTAACAGCCAACCCGCTCTACCTCCTGAGCCACAGCCGCCTCAAAACAATTACTGAAATCAACTTTTTGATATTTTAATTATATGACCAGCACCTGTAGTTATAGATATTATATTGCATTTCTGTCAATGAATCCTCAGAAATATTACACACTGAACCTTTAAGAGGAATGGTCCAAAATTCCTCCTTACTGTTGTTCAGGTCTAACTACAGGAAATGTTTGGCTGAGGTTATTGCTGCCAAAGGAGGGTCAACCAGTTATTAAATCCAAGGGTTCACATACTTTCCCCACCTTGCACTGTGAATGTTTACACGGTGTGTTAATTAAAAACAAATAAACATGTAATTGCTTGTGTGGTATTAGTATAAGCAGATGGTGTTTGTCTATTGTTGTGACTTAGATGAAAATCACATCACAATTATGGCCAGTTCATTGCTTGAGCACTGCCGAAGGTGGCCTTGAGCAAGCCCCTGAACCCCTAACTGCTCTAGGTGCCGCACTGAGTGGCAGCCCCCTCACTCTGACATCTCTCCATGTGTTATTGCTATGCCATGGGTCCTGTTTGTGCATGTGTGTATAATAATAACAGAGTGAAAAAACATTGAATTTCCCTTTGCAGGATTAATAAAGTATGTCTTCTTCTTCATCTTCTAAATCCAAAGGGTTCACATATTTGTTCGTGCGACTGTAAATATAACAGACATAAGGAGACTTCACCTACCTGTTTCATCTGGGTTTAGATGTTTTTTCTTTAGAAACTCCTTGGGGCTCACAGTAAACACTTTGAAACAGTCATCACTGAAGTGTTTCTGGAAACAAAATGTTTTGAATGATTTTAAGACAGGATTGCATTTGTAGACAATCTTTGTGTCTCTTTAAACTCACCTTAACCTGGTTAAGTTTGCGGAATTCTTTTCTCACTTCGTCCTTGGTGTGCATGTTGCTTTTAAATATGAGAGCACGAATACCAGCTGCTGAACTATAAGAAAAGATTTGTAAGTGGCACCTCATCCAATTTTTGCATTTTTTCCCCTCTTATCTTATATACAACATATCTGTTTTAGAAACCTGGAAATGCTAGCTGTAGTAATCTCGCAAGAGAGATGGTTTCATCAATTTCTTTTTCACATATAGCTATTTCATTAGAGTTAGGGCATTTCTATTGTTACGTGCCAGGCAGGTCTTGCGCACTGTTTTTTTTTTTCCTACTTCATGGAGGATAGCTGCAATGACGGTTAAGTTTACACATTCAAAGATAGATACACAGGAGACTGTGCACCCTATGGACAATATATAAGAGCCAAAAATAAGATGAAGATGTAGATGTTCCTTTCTCTTTAAGGCCCCCCTCTCAAAGCCCACTGTCTTCTGATTGGCCAAGACCTGGAGTATGTTACCAGATACAGACAGACTGAGGCTAGCTGTGCGGAGCAAATGACCATATGGAACACAGGCTCTGTGTAGCTCTGTGTGTTGTCAAACGGAGCCATAAGTAGAAAAAGCTGTTAAAAACAACAAAATCTGAGGTTTTTAAAAAAATACTTTAACCTCATTATTTGAAGCTTTGGCCATGTTTAACATGAACATCCAAAATTGTAATATTGTAGATAAGTCATAAAATACAGAAAAGCATAATAAGCCAGATTATACAGACTGACACACAATCAAATTTCATATGAAGCTGTATACAATATGGATATGCCAAAAATATATTTGGGCTGGCAATCTGTATAAGGCCAACATATGTTGAGGTGCAGTTTGAGTTTCCAATAATTACAACTCTCATTTTCTGTGATGGAAACATTGGAGCACATACTTCTTTGTCCCAAAAATCAGTAATAAGCCAAGTCACCCCCCCGGCCCTGCGGAAGGCGCGCGAGTCGGCCCAGGTGCCCCGCGGTCGTGCCACATAAGGACTCCAAGTTTGGTGTTGAGCCGCCATCCCAAACCTAGGTAAAATGTGGCATGCTTGGAAATCCTATTCATTTCAATGAGATTTTCCACGGCCTTTAAGCTTCGATTATAGCGCCACCTAGAATCCGGATTGAATAAAATTTTTCCAGGTGTGATCAGAGGCCCATGGGGAAGAACTGACCCAAATTTGGTGTGAATCGGACTTGCGGTAATGAAGATATAGTCAAGGGGATTCTTTTTCAATAGCGCCAACTAGGGGCTAACTGTACCAAATTTTGCAGAGCCCCTCAGGGGGGGCATGCTACATAAGGTCATCAAGTTTTGCGTTGAATGGCCTTTCCAAGCCAGAGATATGTTATACTTCATGTTTTTAGCGTTTTCGCAAATATTTGTTAGCTTGTAATTGGGAGATTTTTTGTCGGATCAAAATTCCCTCTACAAAACTTTGTTCGGATTGGTCCAGAGATGGTCCGTGCCAAGTTTCATGTCGATCGGACTTGCGGATTCGGAGGAGTTAATTAAAATAGGTTTTTCAGTTTTTGCGATGTAGCTAAAAAAAGTTGGGGCGATGCCTTGCATTTGCGGGTTCCCAGCCCACTCGGGCTTGGACCCCTAAATATTGATTTAGTTTAATTTATTATGGGTCTTCTGAAAATGTGCTACGGGCTTAATACCAGGTTTATATTAGCTTAATAAAATCTTAATAAGGGCCTGTCTCACCTGCCTGAAGAGATATGGGCAGATGAGAGTGGTGTGTTGTGATTAGAAGATATTTTCATCGAGATCTTGAAGGACAATGAATGATAATTGATGATTGGATATACTCTATCTTAAATCACTTACGGATCATTTAAATCTTCAATAAGATCCGATTTGGTGCAGATAAAGTGAATCCGCTGACACTGGCCACCATTTCCCATGAAGCTACTGGCACTTTCCAGGATCTCCCAGGATTCTCTCTCTGCTGCAGCTCGATTAATTTCAGTCACAATCCACACAGTAGAACAACTCCCAACAATCTAGAGGGGCATAATCTCAAGTTAATTATGAAATAATAATCAGTGCTTTGTAATAACATAACACAATGTTACAGTTTCTAGTAATACACAATAAACAGCAGTGCGTGCAAAAAAATTACCTCTTTCCACATTTCATCTCTACTCTTGTTACGGTCCCCATTTCCAGGAAGATCCACAAGTGTGACATGCTGGAGAAGATCATTCCCAGGCACCCTGACAGTCACACACTTCACTAGTGGCCA
>NW_025743177.1:2770-13281 GCF_021292245.1 Micropterus dolomieu | reverse complement strand
TGAAGGAGATGAATCACAAGATCTCTCCTGACAGAAGCATCAACATCTTCCACTGTCTGACGGAGATGAACGACCACTCAGTACATCAGGAGATCCAAGAGTTCCTGAAGTCAGAGAACAGATCAGAGAAGAAACTCTCTGTGTTTGGCTGCTCAGCTCTGGCCTACATGCTGCAGATGTCAGAGGAGGTTCTGGATGAGTTGGACCTGAAGAAGTACAACACATCATTGGAGGGACGACTGAGACTGATTCCAGCTGTGAGGAACTGCAGAAAGTTTCGGTAAGTCCAGATGTGATTATCAACACTGTAAAGCTGAAGCATCAGTATTACAGTAAAGATACACACTTTACACACTCGCTCAATATAAAACTGAGAGACAGCTGGCTCAGTTAGTGGCATCGGCAGCTACCACTGGCATTTCTGGTGGTAGCAAGATGCCACAGCACCTTTCACAGTTTGTGTATTTCTGCTGGCAGGCGGCTCCTGCCTCTGTTTTATGTGGTATTTCCGGTGGCAATCTAAAAGATGTCTGACACGAAACTTGGCACGGACCATCTCTGGACCGAGCCGAAGAAACTTTGTAGGGGGAATTTTGATCCGACAAATGTCCCAATTACAAGCTAACAAATATTTGCGAAAACGCTAAAAACAGCAAGTATGACATATCTCTGGCATGGAAAGGCCGATTGTCACAAAACTTGAGGACCTTATGTGGCATGCCCCCCTGAGGGGCTGTGCAAAATTTGGTACATTTAGCCCCTAGTTGGCGCTATTCAAAAAAAGGACTGAACTCATTCCAGCCAAGCAATCTATCCACCATAACATCAAAATACAAAGTGACTCTGCAACCATCACTCCAACCAAGGTGGTGAGAAACTTGGGTGTCATGATTGATGACCAGCTGCCTTTTCAAACCATGTTGCTGCTGTCTCTTGGTCATGCCACTTTGCTCTATACAACATCAGGAAAATCAGGCCCTACCTCACTCAGCACGCCACCCAGCTTATGGTACAGGCCATGGTGTCTTGGGCTGTGCAGAATTTGATACAGTTAGCCACTAGTTGGCGCTATTCAAAAAAATCCCATAGATTTACATGCATTTTAGATCTCCACAACCAAATTTACCTCACTCAGTACGCCACCCAGCTTCTGGTACAGGCCATGGTTTTCTCTCGCCTCAACTATTGCAATGCCCTCCTAGCAGGTCTCCCAGCTTGTGCGGTGAAACCCTTACAAATGGTTCAGAAGGCAGCAGCGCGTCTGGTTTTTGATCAGCCCAAAAGGACTCATGTCACTCCATTACTCAGTGACCTCCACTGGCTCCCCGTGGCCTCCAGAATCAAATTCAAGTCACTCTTACTAGTATTTATTGCTGCTCTTGCTAGTATGTATTGTCAGTTTATCTCTATTTGATGCTCTGTTCATGCTTGTATGTTGTTCCACGAATGTAAGTCGCTTTGGATAAAAGCATCTGCCAAATGAGTAAATGTAAACAATGAATGCCTCTTCATGTGTTTTGCTCCATTAGAACTGAGTTTGATTTTGATTTCAGTAAGGAAGCTCTCTCTCTGGTAGGATTTGAATGGACTGGTCTGTAAACTGGTAAATTCCAAAGCTACTTTAGTAATGTTCATTGATAGAGAGCGTTTTTTAAAGCTTAATATGAGAAATTATAACTGTTTGCAAACACAAACTGTCAGACAATGTGATTCCTTTCTGCATCATTTCACAGCAGCAACAAGATATGCAGAGGAAACGGCAGCACACATTTCTCACCAGGTTCATTCTGCCAGTGAAGGAGAGCTCAGCAGGTTCAGTTCAGTGGGGGTGTTTTATCATCACCAAGCTCAGAGAAGAAATGATGCTGTTAAACAGCTGAACTCCACTTGAGAAAATCTATTAACAATATTGCCTTAAGTACTAAATATACTATCAATGCAATATCAAATGTGCGGAGTCTATTTTTAGAATAAAGTGACCAGTTTTATTATACTTTAAGTTTTATATTCTCTTTCATGACAGACTTTCTTACTGTGGACTCTCAGAGACTCACTGTGAAGTTATGGCCTCAGCTCTGAAGTCCAACTCCTCCCATCTGAGAGAGCTGGACCTGAGTAACAACGATCTGCAGGATTCAGACGTGAAGCTGCTGTCTGCTGGACTGCAGAGTCCACTCTGTAGACTGGAGACTCTGAGGTCAGTTTGTGTATTTTGCTCTTGTCCAGTTTTTAATCTACCAAATTTAAATCCATGACAGAAGTTTTAAATTTCCTTCAGGTCTCTTGTTTCTGGGTTTGTCTAAGAGCAAATCACAACAGCTCTTTATTAAGGTTTGTTAGTATGAAAAGTTTGGCTCCAGATTTAGTCTGAAGGATAAATCCTTAAGTTTCCTTAATAATTTTTTTTTTAGTTTTTGTAAAACAACTCATTTTCATAACTGTCTCTTCAGAGCGCAGTGTTACAGGAAATGAAACATTTATACTTAACCCCCCCACACACGGTGTGTGAAGCATATTTCCAAATGCAGCTGTTTGAAGTTTTGTGTTTGATCTGTCACCACGAAAGAGATGCACCTAAACTATTTTTTAACATCGATTAATCTAACGACAAATTTGGTGATTGATCATTAATAATTCAATATTTTATCCAATTATCCTGAAAATGAGACGCATAAAGTGTTAGAATAATGACAATAGTGGCATATGTTTAAATGAGTCTAATTTCCACGTCACTGCTTTGTCATGATATTAATAATGATAACAGACCCTGTGTGTCAGATACTGAATCAGAAAAATACTGGACCTCAATTTCAAACTGGAAGATCGGTATTTTTACTAAGTACTTTAAATAAACCCAGAAACTGACACACATGAAGAAACGTTTAGAAAAAATCGAGTAGAACGTATCAAGTGACTACTACTAACAGAAAACCTGTTCCTCGTGGTGATCATCCTGATATATCGGGCTTGTGTGGGGACAAAAAGTGAACGTGCTGCCGTCTCGACAAAGAGCTCCAGGATGCTTTCACTTGTTCGTGCTCAGCAGTTGTGCTGCAGTGAAGACATTTCCAGTTTGCAGAGCTCACAGAGCAACATGTTGTTGGGTCTCTGTCTAAAATTCTGTGTGATGGTCGTTTTTTTGTTCTGCAGCTCGTTCTCCGGGTGGAATCGCTGCTTTAACTGGACGCAGCACTTCACTGCGACCCGCCGACGCATGTTATGCAAATAAAGATATTTCCTAATCGATGACATCAATTTCGTGGATAATTGGGCCCAGCCCTACACCACATCATTTGATGTGACTTTGTGTTCTGACTCAGCCAGTAAACAGGAGCATAAATAATACACTACATTTGTACAGGAAGGAACTCGGTTACATTTAAGATGAAGAGAACGAGACTCTCTCTTTGCTCAGTGCACATTTGATCCAGTTAGAAGGACGACTGAGGATGAAGCTCACAGTCAGTCAGCTGTGTGTTGATGGAGATGACAGTGGTGAAGAGGAGAGGCTAAATCTGTGCTTTGAAATGAGAACCAGAAGTGCTGGGACAGGTGTTAAAGAGCTGGAGTTTTGTATTTACTTAAAGGTTCAGTGTGTAATATTTCTGAGGATCTGTCAACAGAAATGCAATGTAAGATCCATAACTATGTTTTCAGTGGTGTATAAAGACCTGACATAATGAACCATTATGTTTTTATTAGCTTAGAATGAGACATTTATATCTACATAACGGCGGGCACCCCTTTCCATGGACTTCAAAACTGAAACTTTCTCCTGGTTTTAAGAACTGTTCTGGTTTTCTACTTGAGCCTGTGGACCCTGTAGGTGCTTCTTTGGGGGACGCCTCAGGAAAGACTCTCTATAAAGTGATGGTGAAAACTGTGAATCAGAGAACACTGAGTGGACGTAGTGACGCCCCTTAGATCCGGCCTTAAAGCAGCCTGGAGGTCTTTGTACAAAGAAAGATGCAGACCTGCAGTGGAGAATCCTTCATGGCGTTGTAGCCATGTAGTTGTTAACGCTGCTGTAGAAGACAAATGTCCCTTCTGCAGTGAGAGACAGAGACGGTGTTTCACTGCTTCTCAGAGTGCATTCGTCTGACAGATTTGTTGGAAAACATTTTCAGTAGATGTGGAGAAGTTTTTACGAAGCAGATTTTTATTTGTGGTTTTAGAGACACTCGCCGGAAGAAGAACAGATGTCAGCTACTGAACTTTGTTTCAGGACAGGCAGAGATGGCGGTGTATATGACCCGGAGACGGAAGGTGGAGGAAGGGTTAGATGTTGATGTGGTTCTTGTTTGTGAGAAAATGGTTCAGTCCAGACTGCTGTTAGGTTTCAGTTTTTACAGAGCTGCACATGACCTGGATACTTTTGAGCTGGTTTGGGGTTGTGGGGGGGCGTCTGCTCTGTGACAGAGGGGCAGTCAAGACACGGGCCGTAAGGCTACCCGAAGAAGCCCTTCACATGAAGACGAAGGCCCAACAGGTGACCCACCCCCCAGTCTTGACTGCAGTGTGCTGCTCATTTTAGCGATTTCTTTAAACAGACAGAGTGTTGCTACAGATGTCTCAACTATTAAAGAAACGACAACGGAGTTGAAAGCGACAGTGACGTCTATGCAACAAAGTCTGGCAGAAGTACAAACACGCATTTAGCGCCTAGAGGAGACCTCAGAGCGGCTACACGCAGATGGTGAAAAGAGAAACAAGCTAGTGGACGCAATGTGGGACAGCATTCAAGCCCTGGAAAATCACAGCAAAAGGAACAACGTAAGGCTCATAGGCCTGAAAGAGACTTTTGGGACCAATGGGACATTGTTGAGCTGTGTCCAGAAAAATTTGACGGAGGGGCTGGGGGTCTGGGCTGATGCCGAGTTTGAGGTGGAGAGAGCACACTGTTTGCTTGCACCGTTGCCGGACCCGGAGTGCCCCCCCCCCCCCCCCCCCCCCCCCCCCCACGACCGGTGCTGATACGGTTTCTGAGACAGTCAGCGAGAGACAAGTTGATATCGGCGGCTAAGGAAAAACGGGGCTTCATATGGGAAGGATGTCGACTGTCTGTATTCCCCGATATGACAAGAGTTGGCGGAGAAGAGGAAAACCTTCACCCCCGTGAAGCGCAAACTGCAAGAGCGGGATGTGAGGTACACGCTGGCCTTCCCGGCCACACTGAGGTTTAGGTGGCGGGGGAAGAATGTGAGTTTCACTGCGGCAACAGCGGAAAAATTCATTGACGACAACGACCAAGGCGATGACTAAACAGAGGGTAATAAGCGGATATTTAACGTTTGTATGGAAGAGCCACATACATGTTGTGAAGACGGGTGTCAGAGGAGAGGGACCCGTCTGGCAGCTGCCAAGGACGGAGGATTTCAGGCGGGAGGAGCGGTAACCCACGGACCAGATAAGGTTTTATTTTAGTTTTTTATTTTTAGGCAGCATATGTCATCTACGGGACTGTCAGACTTTTTCTGGCTTGAATTTAGGTTTTTGACTTTGGTTATAGTTTTTCTTTTCCGAATATTGTACTGGAAACGTTCTTTTTCCCGGTTAAATGTTAGTAAAAAATCCTGTACTCTGACAAAATATGAACACTATGAGAACACATAGACATAGCCCTACAGATGAACAGTGATTCAAACCGGAACAGTGAGGTAGATATAGGTATGGAGGGCCATTTGGACAAAGATGATTAAGAAATGTATTAAGTACATGTCGTGGAAATCCATTCAAAAGACGTAAGGTACTGTCATATTTAAAAAGGCTGATGTAGTTTTCATACAGGAATCTCACTTGAATGAGGGGGAGGCAGCTAAATTCAAAACAGGCTGGGTGAGGTATGTTTTTCACAGCTCACTCTCTCAAGTTCACGAAACGCAGTTATGATCTTGGTTAACAGGGGGATCCATTTTGTGTTGCTTAAAGAAGTTAAAGATACAGAGGGACGAATGATATGTGTCCAGGCATTAATAGAAGGTACGCAGGTGATACTATGTAATATTTATGCGCCTAACAAGGGAGACCCACACTTCTTTCATGAAGTCAATAGGGTTTTAGGGGAAATGGACGTGCAAATTATCTTGGCAGGAGACTTTAACCAAGTGATGGACCCTATATTAGACAAAAGTCAGTTTAAAGGTCCACTGATGACCAAAGATAGGGAAGCAATTCATATGTTAAAAGGTGACATGGCGCTTGTGGATGTCTGGAGGCTTACTAACCCACTGAAGAGGGAGTACACTTTTTTTTTTTTTTTTTTCACTGTCATAAGTCACACTCCAGAATAGATTTTGTTTGTTTGTTTTTTTTTTTTTTTGTTTATATCGCAAGCCCCTTAGTAAACAGTGTAGTTAGTTGCAGTATAAGAACTATTGCTATCACAGATCACGCAGCGGTGGAATTATTTATAAACACAGAATTGGACATTGGAAGGAGGACTAGATGGAGAATGAATTTATCATTACTACAGGACAAAGACTTCAGGTCATCGCTGGGAAAGGATTTGAAATCTTTCTTTGACTTAAACATTGGCAGTACTAAGGACATTGCAACTGTCTGGGAGGCCTCTAAAGCATATATAAGAGGGAAACTAATCGCTCACTCGGCTCAAAGGAAAAAAGACAGCCTAAACAGAATCAAAGAATTAGAAGGTGAAATTAAATTAAAGGAAAATAATTCTTCTCAGAATCACGATATCAGGAACTTTGTAAGCTTAAGTTTCAGCTGCACGAAATCTTTAACAAAAAAGCAGAATATTCTTTATACAGATTAAAAACAAATTTTTATGACAGTGGGGAAAAAACTGGGAAGATACTAGCTAGACAAGTGAAAGAAAAGGACTCCTCGAATATAATCTTAGCAATCAAACAGGGAACTAAATTAGTAACCTCTAAAAAAGAGATAAATGAGACATTCCAACAATATTACAAGAAACTATATACATCAACAGTATCCGGCAATGAAGATCAAAAAAATTCATTCTTTAACATTAATATGCCTAAGCTTAACCTTGATCAAGCAAGGAAGTTGGAATCACCTATAACGGTGGCAGAAATAAGGAAAGCTGTGTCATTAATGAATACTGGGAAATCACCAGGATACGGCGGATTTCCTGTAGAATACTATAAAGAGTATATAGAAATTTTTGCTCCTGTCTTGGTGAAGGTGCATCAGGAGGCTTTTGAAAAAGGCCACATGCCGCCGACATTTAATGAAGCTTTAATATCTCTGATCCCAAAAAAAGATATAACAGATCCATCTAATTTTAGACCCATTAGCCTGCTTAATCTAGACTTTAAAATATTGACAAAAGTGCTGGCTTCACAGCTCCAACAAGTTTTACCAAATATTATACATCCCAACCAAGCAGGCTTTATGAAGAACAGATCCTCATCGGACAACATGAGGAAATTAATACATCCTAAGTGGTTTGCATTATCCAAAAGTGCGCCAAGAGTTGCTATTTACCTAGATGCCGAAAAGGCTTTCGACGAAGTGGAATGGAGTTTTCTCTTTTCCGCTCTTTCACATTTTGGTTTTGGCCCCTATTTTTCTCAATGGGTAAAGACATTATATAAAGAAACAAAAGCAGCTGTAATTACCAATGGAGTTATATCACCCTTTTTCAGCCTGTCAGGAGGCACCCGCCAGGGCTGCTCTTTGAGCCCCCTATTGTTTATAATTTGTCTAGAAACACTGGCTGTTAGTATCAGAAACAATGGGAGTATTAAGGGAGTAGAGGTCGGGGGAGAGGAACATAAATTGCTGTTATATGCTGACGATATCTTAGCCGTAGTGACAGACCCTGAGGTGTCCTTACCACATCGGTCAGGTTACATAATCAATTGGAACAAATCCGAAGCTATGCCCATGATTTCCACATGCCACCGTTACATAGTGGAAAAGCTTTAATTTAAGTGGGTACCAGAAGGCATGAAGTATCTTGGAATTAAACTCTGTCAAGACTTAGAAGAGATGCCTTTGTTAAACTTTAATCCAGTGTTGCAAAAAATTAAAACAAATCTGGCAAAAGATAAAACTTACCCTGTGGGGAAAAGTCAATAAAAGTAATACAACAAACCCAATTCTTGTTCACTCTAAGGAAGTGTGGGCTAAGGTGCACAAAATGTATAAAGTGTCACAATATGTGCAGACATATGCTTCATTGTGGTTTAATCCTGCCATACATATTGGTAAAAAGTCAGTGTATTCAAATGGTATATGTACTATAGGAGACCTTTAAAAAAAATGGACAATTCATGTCTTATGAAGAATTATCGCGTCAATTTAAACTCGAAGGCAAACAACATTTTTGGAAATACATACAAATTAGGGACTCTGTAAAATCTCAAATTGGTAATTGGGACAGGAAATGATATTCTGGACTATCTGAATGCGCCACGCGAATGCTTCACAGCTTCGCAATTCTATAAACTAACAAACTACTCAGTAAGTGGTGAGTCCTCTAATGTGAAATTGTTATGGCAAAGAGATCTGAGTACGAGCTTTACAAAAAATGGCTGGGTATACTAGCAGACTGTGGAAAGTATGTAAGAGAGGCAAGAGGGAAGTTCACACAATATAAGATCATACATAGATACTATCATACCCCTGTCAAATTACATATAATGAAACTGATGTGTTAGAAGTGTAAAACAGAGGTAGGAACTTTTCTTCACTGTGTATGGGAATGTGGATTGGTGAATCCATTTTGGGTTAAAGTTGTGGACTTCTTGAGTAACTGGTCAGGCTCAGTGATTCCTCTGACTCCTGCTGTATGTCTACTAGGGGACAGATCACAAATACCGAATATCTCAAAGGGAACCTTCTCTGTCATCATGGTGGGCTTGGTCACAGCTTCCAGAGTTATTTTAAGACACTGGAAAACTGCTGTATCTACTAATCTGAGAGACTGGACTAATGCAATGGTGGAGACCGCATCCTATGAGTCTATGCTTCAGACTGTCAGCTAACAAGGAGAATGGGATGATCTCTTGGGATCTTTTTTGGACATACACAAGGACTAATGAAAACTCAACCTAAGAAATTACAGGCAAAATATAGCTCCATTCCTTTTTTACTTTTATTCTCACTCTGACATGTCAGAATATGTTTATGCCAAGACTCTGTAATGCTCAACCCTGTACTCACATACTCTGCCTTTAAGAATTCAATAAAAATTTAAATGAGAAAAAGAAATGTTGGTGTTAACAATCGTCTCTCTCTCTCTCTCTCTCTCTCTCTCCCACTTTTCAACACAAAGTGAATCCCTTGCTGCTGTCAGTCATTTAAACGTTTCCATGCTCGCAGTGATGTCACAGTTAATATCGTGGGACATTTATGCAGCAAAACAAATAAATGGAGTTAAAAACTTGACAGGTCAGACAGAGGAAACTCTGCAGAGGAAACTTTCAACTTTTAGTGTCTGAAATGTTTGGACTCTCTGATGGAGCTCAGGACTGATCAGGAGGACGGCTGCTTTACTCCAAACAGTGTCAGCAAGCTAACACGCTATTTAAGAACAGTCCGTGTTGATGCAGTCTGCAAGTAGAAGGATCCGTCAGAACCAATCATCAGCCGGCAATCTGACAGCTGACTTAACGTTTCATCCATAGACTTAGAAATAATAAAACAAACAGACGTAACGCTCTTCCTGATTATCAGCTTCTATTCCACATCATGTTTTTAAAGAAATGATAATAAAATAGATAAATACAATGAATAAATAAATAATCTCTATTTCAACTATCAGACAATAACAAATATTTCCATTTTCTAAACTTCTACATTCTAAACCTTCTTCAGCTCTGAACAGATTATTAAACACTGAATGATTTAAGAAGTCTGGCATCGGACCACATTTCTTTCAAGCTGTTAGATGGCGGGCCAGAAATGATTGTCCTTCAGAATTTTTCAAATGGCAGTCTGGAGAACCGGGACAAATCCCGGAGGTTGGTAGAAGATTGAGCGTCACGGGCCGACCCCCGTTCTCCCCGGGCCTGTTGGTCTATTCCAGATGAACGTCTGTCCCTTCCACTGACTGGAAAACGAGCTACAACAGAAAATGGAAAAGCAGAGTTTCACTGAAATGCAAGTAAATGTAAAAAAGTAACGACTGGCTCTGTAGTAGTACCAGCACCAGGGCCACAGACGCTGAGACCGGGCCACAGATAGTGCAGCTGAACAGTACAGGGTTCCCATACATGGATTTATTTGTGGCGGCCGCCTCAGTATCAACGCTGACCGCCACATGTTGATTTTACATTTTTTACTGGGCCTGTTGAAAATGGTATTTCTGCAGAGCGCTCTCTCTCTCTCTCTCTCTCTCTCTCTCTCTCTCTCTCTCTCTCTCTCTCTCTCTCTGTCTCTCTCTCTCTCTCTGTCTCTCTCTCTCTGTCTCTCTCTCTGTCTCTCTCTCTCTGTCTCTCTCTCTGTCTCTCTCTCTGTCTCTCTCTCTCTCTCTCTCTCTCTCTGTCTCTCTGTCTCTCTGTCTGTCTCTCTCTCTCTCT
>NW_025743177.1:0-2750 GCF_021292245.1 Micropterus dolomieu | reverse complement strand
TTTAAGAACAGTCCGTGTTGATGCAGTCTGCAAGTAGAAGGATCCGTCAGAACCAATCATCAGCCGGCAATCTGACAGCTGACTTAACGTTTCATCCACAGACTTAGAAATAATAAAACAAACAGACGTAACGCTCTTCCTGATTGTCAGCTTCTATTCCACATCATGTTTTTAAAGAAATGATAATAAAATGGATAAATACAATGAATAAATAAATAATCTCTATTTCAACTATCAGACAATAACAAATATTTCCATTTTCTAATTTCTACATTCTAAACCTTCTTCAGCTCTGAACAGATTATTAAACACTGAATGATTTCAAGCAGGAACATTGTCTTCTAACGTTACATCATTTATTCTTTATTCAGATTGTGGCGCTGCAGTTTGTCTGAGATCAGCTATGCTTCTCTGGTCTCAGCTCTGAAGTCCAACCCCTCCCATCTGAGAGAGCTGGACCTGGGTAGCAACGAGCTGCAGGATTCAGGAGTGAAGCTGCTGTGTGGTTTTCTGGAGGATCCACACTGCAGACTGGAGACTCTGAGGTCAGACACCATTTTTTCCTTCTGTGCTGAGATTAATATGATGTGAAAGTTGTGGTGACACTAAAGTGCAGACATAATGCTGATATTATACTGATCCACACTGAGGATCTTAATGCTAAAGTCTCTTTTCTCCTTCAGTGGTTTAGTCCATTGACTGTGGCAGAGCAATGTTGAACTCCACATTTAAAATCTTAATATAACAAGAAACATCTCCACTGGATAATTCACTCTGAACCTCTTTGTTACGTCCCGGCTCGATGGGTAAAGAAAGCAACATAAACTGGATGTTTTTGATGAAAAGGTGTTTAATTGGAAAGTGAGAGTTTAACACAAATGTAGAACCACAGTAAAGGACCTTCTGGGTTCTGCTTAAACCATAAAAACAAGAGAACAAAAAGAGGTCTCCACTAAGAGAGACAGTTACCAAGCTCCACAAAATAAAGTGAAACAAAAGAAGATCTCTCTTCAGCTCCAAATGGTTTTAAAAGGCAAAACACAAAGAGAGCAGCAGCCATAACCCTAGAGAGGCTAACAGGGGAATACTAAGACAAGACAAATGGATCAGGAGTGAAACTAAACCTTGTCCCAGTCCCACAGCTAGAATTAATAAAGAACAAACACTCCAGATCAGGGGTCGGCTAAGAAGTCTGGCATCGGACCACATTTCTTTCAAGCTGTTAGATGGCGGGCCAGAAATGATTGTCCTTCAGAACTTTTCAAATGTCAGTCTGGAGAACCGGGACAAATCCCGGAGGTTGGTAGAAGGTTGAGCGTCACGGGCCGACCCCCGTTCTCCCCGGGCCTGTTGGTCTATTCCAGATGAACGTCTGTCCCTTCCACTGACTGGAAAACGAGCTACAACAGAAAATGGAAAAGCAGAGTTTCACTGAAATGCAAGTAAATGTAAAAAAGTAACTTGTTGAGAATTATTTTAGAACATTACAGCCTAAATTCTTATTATTAATGGCTAGAGCAAAGGTGGTCTGCATTGGCATCATTTAAGTATTAACCTAAGTATTATTTTATAGTGTAAAGTTAAGATCACAGTATTAAGACTCTATAGCTCTGATTGTGTGTGGTCCTCTCTGTGTGTAACTGCCCAGAGGCAGTAGCGTGTGTGTGTGTGTGTGTGTGTAAGCAGGCATGTGTGCTATGGGAGCAGAATGAGCAGCAAGGCATCATCAACAACACCAGCAAAGGAAAATGTAGAAGCAGAATTAGTGAAAATTGTGTTACAAAACATATATCAATACAGTAAGAATGTCCTGTCTATAGCACAGAGCACAAGAGACACCAGCTTATTCCACAAAGTCAGGTTTTTGGTTAAAAAAGTATGATCAGCAGATGAATTATCAAATGTAAAAACTCCTTAAGCCTATTTGACAGACATTTAGACAAGATTTCATACTCTGTTGTTAATAAAGCAACAGGTCTCCAGTTCTTCAGCAGAGTCAAGTCTCCCTTTTTTGGTAGTAGGGACAACACAGCACGTTGACATGTGGCAGGTAGAATGCCATCCTTATAGCTTTCACAGAACACTTCATAAAGGCCCATTCCAATGTATTTCCAGAACTGTTTATAAAAATCAGAAGTCAACCCATCAATCCCAGGAGAGCGTCCAGAATTCAACTGTCCAACAGCAATAGTGAGCTCCTGAAAGGTAATTTATGAGTCTATTTGAGGAAGTCCTTGCAGAAGTTGTGCTGCACAACTAGAGTCACAATGCTCAGCTTTATAGAGAGAAGAATAAAAATCAACAGCATGACGGCGCATTTCTATAATGTCATTTGTAATCTTCCCATTTGGAAGACGTAAACATGTCATCTGCTTAGATTGCGACACTGAGCGTTCTAAATTAAAAAAGAAAGCACTTGGGGCATCCATTTCAGTGACCGATGTAAAGCGTGACCTCACCAAAGCTGCTTTCACCCTCTCATTCAAATAAACACTTAGCTGTTTCTTTTTCTGTTGCAAGTTATTGATACAAGCTGGATCATTTCTTATAATCATTTCTGCCTCTATCGACTCTATATCTCTTTCAAGAGCTTGAATTGTTTCTCTTTGAGTAGTTGTAGAATATGCAGTGTATTGTTGACAGCATAATTTTATCTGAGTTTTTCCAACCTCCCACCATTGCTTTAGATTTTCAAAATCATTTTTCTTCCCTTTCCAATGATTCCAAAAAACCTCAAAATGTTTGGAAAA
>NW_025743175.1:4149-7157 GCF_021292245.1 Micropterus dolomieu | reverse complement strand
AATAATAATAGTAAAAGACAACCAGCCGAACAGCAGCAATAAACAGCTGACATAGTAAGACAACTAAGAGAACAATGAAAACAAGAAACAGTCACACACTCTAATAAGCAACACAGCACAGCCATGAGAGCTGGAATAATAATTAATTTAAATAAGTAACTGAAAGAAAAGCATCAGGAATAATTCTACCAGGGACAACCTAAGTTTGTTTGTGTCTGTGTGCGTGTGGGTGAATGTGTCTGTATGTGTGTGTGTACATGTGTGTGCGCATAAGCCTGTTAAAGAATGTAGTTGTTAGTGAGAGTGGGACGCCACGACTGTAACAGGCAGGCAAGAACCCCAGTAGCCAATAGGGGTGGGAGAAAGAAAAAGAATAAATCAAATCAAAATAAAATAAAAACAAAAAAAAACAAAGACTCCCAGATGCACTGCGATGCAAACGCAGAAGACCCCGACCCAAATGCCAGTTGACAACGTAATGCCGACGGAACGCAAAAAGCGTAATTGTGATTGGTTTATGGAATAGACGATAACTGACTGATGAACTCAGCATCCGGCTGTGAGCTCTATTTTCTTTAAGTTAATCACAAGTGCTTTCACTTTGGCTGACTTAAAGAAAATCAGAAAGAAAGAAAAGCATAATTGCAGAGAATTAAGAACACCAGTAAATATATATATGTCTCGGTAACACTTTATTTGAAGGTGCTTGTAATAAGCAGTAATTAACAGTTAATAAGCAGCAATTAAAAAATAATCAAACACTTTATAAAGATGTTTATAACACAAATAAGTGTTAACTAAAGCACAATTAACTCATTTATTATTGATAAGACACATATAGGCCCTTATTAGGAACTTGTTGATGTTTATTTACCTGTCATAAACATTATTAAGCTGTTTATTAACATTTTATAAGGGCTGGTTATTGATAAATTAACAGAATTGTTATTTCCTTGTAAGACACTTGTAGTGGGTTAGGGTTAAAAAATCTTAATATTTATAGGCAGCTTATGAAATACATTTTTATTAACATTGACACTTAACTTTAGCATGCAGCTATAAAATAAGGTATGTAGTTTAAAATAAGGCATGTAGATTAAAATAAGGCATGTAGTTTAAGCTAACATTAGCATGCAGCTATAAAATAAGGTATGTAGTTTAAAATAAGGCATTAAGATTAAAATAAGGCATGTAGTTTAAGCTAACATTAGCATGCAGCTATAAAATAAGGTATGTAGTTTAAAATAAGGCATGTAGTTTAAAATGAGGCATGTAGTTTAAGCTAACATTAGCATGCAGCTATAAAATAAGGAATGTAGTTTAAAATAAGGCATGTAGATTAAAATAAGGCATGTAGTTTAAGCTAAAATTAGCATGCAGCTATGAAATAAGGCATGTAGATTAAAATAAGGTATGTAGTTTAAAATAAGGCATGTAGTTTAAGCTAACATTAGCATGCAGCTATAAAATAAGGCATGTAGTTTAAAAGAAGGCATGTACTTTAAGCTAACATTAGCATGCAGATATAAAATAAGTCATGTAGTTTAAAATAAGACATGTAGTTTAAAATGAGGCATGTAATTTAAGCTAACATTAGCATGCAGCTATAAAATAAGGCATGTTGTTTAAGCTAACATTAGCATGCAGCTATAAAATAAATCAGGTAGTTTAAGCTAACTTTAGCATGCAGCTATAAAATAAAACGAGTTGTTTAAGCTAATGTTACCATGCAGATATAAAATAAGACGAGTTGTTTAATCTAACTTTAACATGCAGCCATAAAATAAGGCATGTAGTTTAAAATAAGGCATGTAGTTTAAGCTAACTTTAGCATGCAGCTATAAAATAAGGCACGTAGTTTAAGCTAACTTTAGCATGCAGCTATAAAATAAGGCGAGTTGTTTAAGCTAACTTTAGCATGCAGCTATAAAATAAACGTGGATTATAAGCTAACTTTAGCATGCAGCTATAAAATAAGGCATGTAGTTTAAAATAAGACATGTAGTTTAAAATGAGGCATGTAGTTTAAGCTAACATTAGCATGCAGCTTTAAAATAAGGGATGTAGTTTAATCTAACTTTAGCATGCAGCCATAAAATAAGACATGTAGTTTAAGGTAACGTTAGCATGCACTCATAAAATAAGACGAGTAGTTTAAGCTAACGTTACCATGCAGGTATAAAATAAGGCGTGTAGTTTAATCTAACTTTAGCATGCAGCCATAAAATAAGGCATGTAGTTTAAAATAAGGCATGTAGATTAAAATAAGGCATGTAGTTTAAGCTAACATTAGCATGCAGCTAAAAAATAAGGTATGTAGTTTAAAATAAGGCATGTAGATTAAAATAAGGCATGTAGTTTAAGCTAACATTAGCATGCAGCTATAAAATAAGGTATGTAGTTTAAAATAAGGTATGTAGTTTAAAATAAGGCATGTAGTTTAAGCTAACATTAGCATGCAGCTATAAAATAAGGCATGTAGTTTAAAAGAAGGCATGTAGTTTAAGCTAACTTTAGCATACAGCTATAAAATAAGGCATGTACTTTAAAATAATATAAAATAAGGCATGCCATTTAAACTAACGTTAGCATGCAGCTATAAAATAAGGCATGTAGTTTAATTGTAACGTTAGCATGCAGCCATAAAATAAGGCATGTAGTTTAAGCTAACTTTAGTAGTAGTTTAAAATGAGGTATGTAGTTTAAATTAAGGCATGTAGTTTAAGCTAACATTAGCATGCAGCTATAAAATAAGGCATGTAGCTTAAAAGAAGGCATGTAGTTTAAGCTAACTTTAGCATGTAGCTATAAAATAAGGCGAGTTGTTTA
This sequence comes from Micropterus dolomieu, assembly GCF_021292245.1. Classification (NCBI taxonomy): domain Eukaryota; kingdom Metazoa; phylum Chordata; class Actinopteri; order Centrarchiformes; family Centrarchidae; genus Micropterus; species Micropterus dolomieu. Next base: position 4,328 of record NW_025743175.1, on the reverse strand, counting down.
AGCTAACTTTAGCATCAAGATATAAAATAAGGCATGCCATTTAAGCTAACGTTAGCATGCAGCTATAAAATAAGGCATGTAGATTAAAAGAAGGCATGTAGTTTAAGCTAACTTTAGCATGTAGCTATAAAATAAGGCGAGTTGTTTAAGCTAACTTTAGCATCAAGATATAAAATAAG
>NW_025743175.1:2906-4129 GCF_021292245.1 Micropterus dolomieu | reverse complement strand
ATGTAGTTTAAAATAAGGCATGTAGTTTAAGCTAACATTAGCATGCAGCTATAAAATAAGGCATGTAGTTTAAAAGAAGGCATGTAGTTTAAGCTAACTTTAGCATACAGCTATAAAATAAGGCATGTACTTTAAAATAATATAAAATAAGGCATGCCATTTAAACTAACGTTAGCATGCAGCTATAAAATAAGGCATGTAGTTTAATTGTAACGTTAGCATGCAGCCATAAAATAAGGCATGTAGTTTAAGCTAACTTTAGTAGTAGTTTAAAATGAGGTATGTAGTTTAAATTAAGGCATGTAGTTTAAGCTAACATTAGCATGCAGCTATAAAATAAGGCATGTAGCTTAAAAGAAGGCATGTAGTTTAAGCTAACTTTAGCATGTAGCTATAAAATAAGGCGAGTTGTTTAAGCTAACTTTAGCATCAAGATATAAAATAAGGCATGCCATTTAAGCTAACGTTAGCATGCAGCTATAAAATAAGGCATGTCGTTTAAGCTAACTTTAGCATGCAGCTATAAAATAAGGCATGTAGTTTAATTGTAACGTTAGCATGCAGCCATAAAATAAGGCATGTAGTTTAAGCTAACTTTAGCATGCAGCTATAAAATAAGGCACGTAGTTTAAAAAAAGGCATGTACTTTAAGCTAACTTTAGCATGCAGCTATAAAATAAGGCACGTAGTTTAAGCTAACTTTAGCATGTAGCCATAAAATAAGGCGAGTTGTTTAAGCTAAGTTTAGCATGCAGCTATAAAATAAGGCATGTCGTTTAAGGCATGTAGTTTAAGCTAAGTTTAGCATGCAGCTATAAAATAAGGCATGGATTTTAAGCTAACTTTAGCATGCAGCTCTAAAATAAAGCCACGACTGTAACAGGCAGGCAAGAACCCCAGTAGCCAATAGGGGTGGGAGAAAGAAAAAGAATAAATCAAATCAAAATAAAAACAAAAAAAACAAAGACTCCCAGATGCACTGCGATGCAAACGCAGAAGACCCCGACCCAAATGCCAGTTGACAACGTAATGCCGACGGAACGCAAAAAGCGTAATTGTGATTGGTTTATGGAATAGACGATAACTGACTGATGAACTCAGCATCCGGCTGTGAGCTCTATTTTCTTTAAGTTAATCACAAGTGCTTTCACTTTGGCTGACTTAAAGAAAATCAGAAAGAAAGAAAAGCATAATTGCAGAGAATTAAGAACACCAGTATATAT
>NW_025743175.1:0-2886 GCF_021292245.1 Micropterus dolomieu | reverse complement strand
ATGTAGTTTAAGCTAACATTAGCATGCAGCTATGAAATAAGGCATGTAGATTAAAATAAGGCATGTAGTTTAAAATAAGGTATGTAGTTTAAAATAAGGCATGTAGTTTAAGCTAACATTAGCATGCAGCTATAAAATAAGGCATGCCATTTAAGCTAACGTTAGCATGCAGCTATAAAATAAGGCATGTAGTTTAAGCTAACTTTAGCATACAGCTATAAAATAAGGCACGTAGTTTAAAATAAGGCATGTAGTTTAAGCTAACTTTAGCATGCAGCTATAAAATAAGGCACGTAGTTTAAGCTAACTTTAGCATGTAGCCATAAAATAAGGCGAGTTGTTTAAGCTAACTTTAGCATGCAGGTATAAAATAAGGCATGTCGTTTAAGGCATGTAGTTTAAGCTAACTTTAGCATGCAGCTCTAAAATAAGGCATGTAGTTTAAGCTAACTTTAGCATGCAGCTATAAAATAAGGCATGGATTTTAAGCTAACTTTAGCATGCAGCTCTAAAATAAGGCATGTAGTTTAAGCTAACTTTAGCATGCAGCTATAAAATAAGGCATGCAGTTTAAAATAAGGCATGTAGTTTAAGCTAACTTTAGCATGCAGCTATAAAATAAGGCATGTAGTTTGAAATAAGGCATGTACTTTAAGCTAACATTAGCATCAAGATATAAAATAAGGCATGCCATTTAAGCTAACGTTAGCATGCAGCCATAAAATAAGGCATGTAGTTTAAGCTAACTTTAGCATGCAGCTATAAAATAAGGCACGTAGTTTAAAATAAGGCATGTAGTTTAAGCTAACTTTAGCATGCAGCTATAAAGTAAGGCACGTAGTTTAAGCTAACTTTAGCATGTAGCCATAAAATAAGGCGAGTTGTTTAAGCTAACTTTAGCATGCAGCTATAAAATAAGGCATGTCATTTAAGGCATGTAGTTTAAGCTAACTGTAGCATCCAGCTATAAAATAAGGCATGTAGTTTAAGCTAACTTTAGCATGTAGCTATAAAATAAGGCGAGTTGTTTAAGCTAACTTTTGTATGCAGCTATAAAATAAGGCATGTCGTTTAAGCTAACTTTAGCATGCAGCTATAAAATAAGGAGTGCAAATTACAATGTGATTTCCAATCTCGCATTCATGAGGTATATATAACTTATAGCTCTAATAAAGGCCTATAATTGTCTTATAAGCAATAATTAATCAATTAATAGTTTATTAGGCTAATTAACACTTATATTGTTGTTTATAAGCATCCTATAAGGTCTTATAAGTGTCTTATTAACTGTTAATTACTGCCTATTACAAGCACCTTAAAATAAAGTGTTACCTACGTCTCATTTACAGAAAATAAAGCAAAAACTTTCACATCCTGTGGAATTTACTGGTAAGGTAGGAAGTGGAACAGAGAGAAGTGAAAATCCAGAGCTGCGAGGAGACGGAGAGATTGAGGGAGGAGCTAAGCTGTTAGTGAAGAAGAGAGAGGAACTTCCATATTCAGCAGAGTTCAATACACAAAGCAGAAACATTCCCTTTATTCAACATGCTGTCATTGGACTATTATGTACTTTCTCTACTGTTACTATCCATTCTAACAGGTATGTGAGATCCTGCTGAGAAAGTTTCATTACTAACTTTTCTGGATGGGATTCATTTGTTGAGTCTTTTACAACATGAAATAACAGAGTTATCTCTTCCTTCAGGTGTCAGCTGTGAAGAACTCACTGCAGTCAGGAATGAAGAGTTCACTTTAGAAGGCAGCTCTGTTACTCTGTCCTACAAATACTCTAAACAAGCTGATGGCACTGATTATTTCTTCTGGTATCGACAATATCCAGGAAAACCACCAGAGTTCCTCATCTTTCACTTGGGAACACAAAATGCAACAAACTCTAGATGGTCTGTTAAAGTGAGTGATGATAAAACCCATCTGGATCTGCAGATCTCCTCTGCTGCAGTGACAGACTCTGCTGTGTACTACTGTGCTGTGCAGCCCACAGTGACAGGAAACACCAAACACCAAAACTCTGTACAAAAACCTTTGGAGCAAAGACAACAGAATACTCCACAACGTCCACTAGAGGGAGTCACACACTGTTAGACTTCAGTGTGATGACTGATGTCTGAATTTGTTGAAGTGGTGATAGAAGCAACATAGAATGAAGCACAGAAGACAACACATAAACAAATATGAACTTGAACAAATAACATAATTTGAATCCAGCATGTCCATAAACTGGTTGGCATCACAAACTCAGGTTTTCATTGATTCTTTTCATCTTTATAAAAGAAGTTTCTCTGTTGTTCTCTCAGGCTGTGATTTCTTGTGGTGTACCACAGGGTTCATTCCTAGGGCCTCTCATTTTCTATCTACATGTTGCCTTTAGATCAAAAATACAACATCCGTTGCCATAATTTTACTGTCAATATGTGATTTTAGATTCCATCAAAATCCAGTAATAACGGCAGCTGGTTTATTAGATGTGAAGTTCTGTTGTTCCAGACCTTCCTACAATTAAGTGAGTCCAGAAATTAGAAGATTTTATTTACCCACTAAATTCAGTAAACCAGGTGAAATCAAACTATGCCAGGATGTCAGCTGATGTTTAGCATAATGCTCATAGTCAGTGCATTAGAGGCGTACAGAGAAGTCATTATCTGTTTCTGTTCAACCAACAAACTGATCTGTCTGTTTTTGAAAAGAAGACTGGGTGTGGCCATAGTTTATACAGGAAGTCATGTTAAATTGGGTAATGTTGTAACTAATTTCATTGAATACATACTCTACATTTCATTTCTCTTTTGATTTTCATTTTTAACTAAACTAAGTTTCATGAACTGAATTCCACCACCACCCAACCTTTAACTGAACAAACACAAACTG
>NW_025743174.1:1815-4680 GCF_021292245.1 Micropterus dolomieu | reverse complement strand
TGTGCTCAAGGTGAATTGATTAACTAACTAAAGAGAGTACAATAGTGGTATTATTACAGGGACAACAGTCAATATGACACCCAGGAGGTAATGAACAGGGTGGCCTACGTAAGGCTCGATTGGATTTCAGTTTATATTGTAGAGGGAGAGAATTCTACGAGTATGCGGGAACGAATGACCGAAATTAGGTTGCAGATTTTGTTTGACTAATCTAAGGGTTTATTAACTGTGGATGGAGCCACTAGAGAACACCAACGAGTCACAGAGTGTGGTTTGTTTTGCCCTACCGTTGCCGCAGGTCCCGTAGCGAGGCTCGACTGCCGGTCGGCTCGTGGAGTCGGTTCTGGCCCGACCCCAGTGGCTTTTTCGAGTTGAGTTCGAAACCGGTGGATTTGTTCCGGAGTCCTTTGTGGGAAGCGCTTGCAGCAACCGGCCGTCAGCCAAGGCTTTTACTCTGATCTCAGTTCGTTTGGTGTCGCTATAGCGGAGCCCACTCAGGGTTCTGTCGTCAGAGCCGTGGTTTCATTTATTCAAGGCCATAAATGAAGGCTTCTGAGTTTCTGGTCCAAAGTTGTTCAAAAACTATTGGATGAGGTTGCAACAACAAAATCAAATAAACACACACATTCGCCGTAGGTTCGCGAGGCCTCGGGAATATCGGCTGTTTAATGTTGCTGAGATTAAACAGGCAGCTCCAAACAAAAAATCAAAAATCAAAACTCCCGCTAAGAAAATTGGGATTCAGGGTCGTAGCTTTCTCAGCTCGTCTGAAGAAAATTTAAGTACGAAACGGAAAAAGATCGGAATTTCAAAAAGTAAAGGAAGTTAAGAGAGCGTATAGGTTTAGTTTCAAGAGAGTTTTTTAGAGAAGAGGTGAGCCAGAAGACAACAAGGCCCTTTTATTTGACTTCATTAGGTAGTGGTCAATTTGGGAGTGGGTCTCAGGGGAAGTCACCCCAAAGGTGTTAACTTTCTTTTGGGATACGTTGCGCGTATTTCCCTTTAATCTCTCTCTCCACAATATCGACATTTGGAAAAATACTTAGTTCTAAACATTCGGATAAAGACAATTAAAACAAGGCTAAACACTATGGAAAAAGGTTATAATAAACACGTAACAAAGCTTAATTACCTGTCCTCAGTAAACTTGCTGGTTACTGGTTTTAACTCAAGAGACAATTTAGATGTAAGCGTGGCAGTAAAATTTCGTTTATGCAGTTACATGGTGGTAGGTAGGCCTACTTAGCGATCCTGTCAGTGTAAGCCGAGTTTTAAACACTTGCGTGTTATACCTTTCCTGTCCCCTTGGTGGCGCTCGGGTCACACGAGAAAAGAGTAGACATTCCACTTTAACTGAGAGGCTGGTGATACACACGAGCGTATCAGTGGATATTTTAGTAGATATATAACATTACAGTAGTAACTGAACAGACAGTGATTACTGGGGAGTAACAGGGATGGATTAAGACAAAACAGAAAGAGGTTAGAAAACTAGTTCAAGATTACTTTCTTATGGGTCTGCTAGTCTTCAAACATCACTAAAGGATAACAACAGGGTCATTACTTACTAAACTCAGAGGCAAACGCCGCTGCTCACTTAGCAAGGTTATTATTTAAACAGAACAAACACAGTAATAATGGAACCTTGCTTGGTTCGAGAAACAGGGGTTGTTATGGTCTCTTTTCTTTGCACTCCTGGCTCATCACATCGGCGATCAGAGAACGAAATGCTGGTTTATGGCTCAGCCGTTCTGTGGAGAGAAAAGAGTCAGGATGAGGCCGGAGGTGACCTGCGGGAGGGAGAAGTGGTCAGATAGCCCCTTTTCCTGTCCTGTTGAATGTCTTCAGTGACACCTTTACGGCTAGAAAGGTGTTGTGGTGGCAGCCCGGCTGACGGTGAGTGTCCTGTTTTTTTTCTGCTTTTTATCAGTTTTTCTGCTTTTTCCCTTGGTTTCTGGTTCTCTGCCCGCCTCTCTGTGTTTTCTCCCCCGTGTGCTCTCTCTCCCTCTGCTCCTGAGCCCAGCCAACTACCTGCACCTGGAGCCCATCATCCACCTCGTCAGCCTGCCACACCTGCCAGTAATCAACCTCATCCCAGCCTGTATTTCAACCCCGGTTCTCCACACCATCCTGGCTTGATCGTCGTTGCTCCATACCCGGTGCCATCCCCACGTTCAGGCTTTCATGTTTCTTGTTGTTTCACGTTTACCCTGTACCTTGTTGCTGTCTTCCCTAACCTTGTCCCTTTGTCTGTTTTCCTCCCAGGTACACTCACCCTCGTCCTCCGTTCGGCTGGGCTCACCCACTGGCCCACTCCTCTTTGGACTTCCCTCACGGTGTCCTCCCTGTTCCCCCGCCTCTCCACGCTTCCTCGGCCCCTGTGTTCCCCTGCTCTCTGGCCCCCTGTCTCCTTGGTTCCCCGTGCCTGTACTTCCCCGACGTCCTCCTCTCCCTCCAGTCCCTCTCACCCTTTTTCCTCCAATAAACCTCCTTCCTTCTGAGTGCTGCATTTGGGTCCTCTCTGTCCACACACCACACCCCGTAACAGAAAGGTTCACCAAGGCTCTTTGAATACACAATCCTTAAGCGATGCAGTCCCATTTATCTGCAGTGGTGCTCTCCATTTATCCTCTCTGACAGCATTTAGTTTGTTTTTTGGTTCATTTTCACAGTTGACCATGCCAACAAAAAATGTGTCACACAGATCAGAATCCTCCATCATGCTTACAGAGTTTACCGTCTTCCCCTCGTTTCTTTTCGAGAAGCACTGCTTGGCAAAGTGGTTCTTGCCCTGGCAATTAGAGCATAGTTTACCAAAGGCAGGCCACTGTTTGGGTTTGAATGTTCGATCGTCTGTCTGCTGCG
>NW_025743174.1:0-1795 GCF_021292245.1 Micropterus dolomieu | reverse complement strand
ATACCATGGAGTTTACCCAGTCGGTGAGTTCTTCAACCTTCTTTATCACACCCAGCGTCGTCATCCTGTCCACTTCCTTTTTTAAACGGTCTCTCAGCGGTGCTGGAACTCTTTGTGCAGCATGCACTACTGGTTGTACATTTTCTCTTAACTGGATTTTGTATGTGAAGGGCAGTGCACCAAAACCTCTGAAAACATCTACAAAGTTCTGTGTATTGGAGTCAACAGTGTCACTTGGTGTACTGGCACCTGTGTTGATGCAGTACACTCTTTTCACCAGCCCCAAATCCTCACAGGCTTTATCACCCAGAAGTGAGTCAAGTTCCTCAGCGACAACAGAGAAGAGCAGGTGGTGTACTTTACCTTTTACAGCCACTTTCAGCCTGCATCTGCCTAAACACTCTCTGTCCATTATACTCTTTCAAGTCAGTCTTTTGTCTTTCATCGCTTTAACGTCAGAAGTGCTGATCAAATTTGCTTTTGCACCGGTGTCCAGCGTCATTGTGATTATAGTCCCATTTATCTGCAGTGGTGCTCTCCATTTATCTTCTCTGACAGCATTTAGTTTTTTTTTGGTTCATTTTCACAGTTGACCATGCCAACAAAAAATGTGTCACACAGATCAGAATCCTCCATCATGCTTACAGAGTTTACCGTCTTCCCCTCGTTTCTTTTCGAGAAGCACTGCTTGGCAAAGTGGTTCTTGCCCTGGCAATTAGAGCATAGCTTACCAAAGGCAGGCCACTGTTTGGGTTTGAATGTTCGATCGTCTGTCTGCTGCGCAAGGCGTCTCCGTCCCTCACTTGAGACAACGCTTACAGCGGCGCCATCACCCACACTCACTGCGCTCGCCGCTAACTCGCTGAATGTCCTCACATGCATTTGCGAGAGCTCACTTGTCTGGCAGATCTTGACGGCCCCTTCCAGCGTCAGCTCCGTTTCCCGCAGTAGCCTTTCCTCCACACCAAACACGACCTGGTCTCGGAGCATGGAGTCCTTCAGTGTAGCAAAGTTGCATGACTGTGCTTTGAGCTTCAAGTCGGTCAGAAAGCTATCAAAGGGTTCACGCTGCTGCTGCACCCGGGAACGAAAAACATATCTCTCGTATGTCTCGTTCTTTTTTGGAGAGCAGTGGGCATCAAACTTTTCCAGCACTTTATCAAGTTTGTCTTTGTCATCTTCACTGTCGTATACGAAGGTATTACACACTTCTATGGCTTGAGGGCCTGCTATTGTTAGCAGTAACGCTACCTTCCTTGCATCAGACTTCGTCTCTAGACCCATGATTTACAGCTGAAATTGCTGCTTGAAGATGCGCCAATTGCTGTCGACATTCCCCGTTAGTTTCAAAGTCTCCGGTGGCTTTAACGAATCCATGTCGCTGTTCACAGTGCACCTCGTTCTGGTTTTACTCCTGGTACCATGTTTTGTTCATTATTCTTCATGAAAATAAACTGTGACCACTCTTGTGCAAACTCTATGGGTTTCTTTATTCCTCGTGCTAGCCAGTCAACAACAACTTCCTCTGCTGCCTCCCTGTACCTAAAACATCAATCCCTTGTTCCCACAAACCACTACTGACACCGTTTGGTACAATGTGGAATTACACCTAATCATCACACCTGGGTCATCCAGGGCGTCGGCATGTCCCCCTTCATCATCGTCACTGATCAGGAGGGAGGCCCCTTTCTGCAGATTGGTTGTGAAGGCGGTGGAGCTCTGGTGACCCCTTTCCTCCGGTGCACAAGCATCGCATCAAAGTTTGTTTTTTTACCCACCAACAACTTCAGCTTCA
>NW_025743173.1:2570-4087 GCF_021292245.1 Micropterus dolomieu | reverse complement strand
GAAAACTACATAATGCCCCTTTAAATGTGGGTCAGTGATGTGAAAGCTGTCAGTTAAAGTGTGTCAGAGTGAGGGTTTGTTTGTGTTTCACAGGTGAATAATGATGAAGATGAAGATGATGGTGTGGTGAACTATGAAAACGATGGAGACCCTTCTGCCTCTGTCAGACTCCACTGATCAACAACTTCCATATCAACATCAGCTCATCAGAGAAAAGACTCCACTGCAGTTAAATAACAGCACATTTACACGAGTAGTTGAAGCCTTTAGAGAACTGTTGAGAAGATTTCTTAAGGTGCTTTGTTTATGTAACAAGGAAAGGTCAGACAGGTCTAGCTTAGAGTAAAGCCTAGTTCACACCACACAGTTTTAAGCCCGATTTGCCGCTCGGCGACCGTCAGGCTGTGATCAGGGGTAAATCAGAGATCGATCGGCGGTCGCCAGTCGTCATGTGTGAACTACTCAAGGACGCTTCAAAACGGCTTCCCGACACATTTCTGACACATCGCAGACGCCAGCCAGATATCTAGCATCCAAATATCTGGAGGATTCGGCCGACTTGACATCCACATCCAGCCAATGAGAGCAGGCAGCTACTTTTCACCGCAAAACACTTTTTACTCTCCTCCAGCTCTCTGTAGCTCAGACGATCCCTGCTACCTGCCTGTGCTAATCCTTTCTTTCACCCAGAGTCTTTATCTTTATAATAACAAACAGCTGTTTTGTCTGTAGGTTCGCCTCATTTCATGTTTCACATTTCACGTGTGTTTTCTTGACAAAACGTGGTTTGGAGACCAGCGTCGGGTGACACAGCCGCTGTCAGCTCGTGTAGTGTGTGACCCCCTGTCACCGATCAGTCACGTAGTGTGAACGCCACGACGACTTCAAGACTCACGCCACAAGACAGCAAGTTGTCACACCTGAACCTGGCTCACAGTATTTCTTCAACAATAACAACAATCTCATCAGATCATTTTTAGGTTTTTATTACTGATTGTTTTTGTTTTTATTTATCAGTGTGAGAAATGTTCGTGTGTTTTGTGCTCAGCTGTTTCAGTCTGACTTTGAACAACAATATTCAAGTCTTGATTTCATCTCATATCAGGAAGCCCACTGTGAGTTTTATAAAATGTCTTTTCCTGCATCAGTTGTGAAAATCTTTATTTTCTGCAGCCAGTTCAGAACACAGCAGCTGGATTTCAGCTTCATTTAACAGGAACGAGCATTTAACTCTAGTAACAGTCTCCTCTTTATTATATCTGATAACAATATAAACTGCAAATAAAGAAATGTTCACCACTTTAGTCTACATTGTGTTTGTGATTCCTTCATGTACTAACAGTGTCATAATGGAAACTGAATATTCTTTACTATGAATGTTCTGCCTCTACTAGTAGAACCACCTCCCTCCTCTTGTCCCCTTCTAGTAGTAAACCTTCCCTCTGGAGGACCTCTAACCTTCCAGTGTCATGTTACATCAGGCAGGGAGCAGATAAAGCAAGGATTCAGACAGAGTG
>NW_025743173.1:0-2550 GCF_021292245.1 Micropterus dolomieu | reverse complement strand
TGTGTTTTCTTGACAAAACGTGGTTTGGAGACCAGCGTCGGGTGACACAGCCGCTGTCAGCTCGTGTAGTGTGTGACCCCCTGTCACCGATCAGTCAGGTAGTGTGAACGCCACGACGACTTCAAGACTCACGTCACAAGACGGCAAGTTGTGCAGTGTGAACAGCACGGCCATCGGCCGACGCTGAAAGTCGTGTCGGCTGCGTGAGCCTTAATTTAGCTGACCCCATAAGTGTTTTCTGACCTTCTAGCTCGAGGTGTTTCTCACACGTCCTTGTCAGCGAGACAACAACAGACTGATTAGGTAGAGTCAGTAGCTCATGCGTCAGGCTAGCAGATATCGGTGTTCTCCGGTAATCATACAAGGTTGAGTCCTACAGGAACGTTTCCAAGAACCTACTGGCTCCACAGGTTAGAGCACAACTCATGGGTAGTGACAGATTCCAACATGATGAAGCACTGGAGTCTAAACATCAGATAGATGAGTTGTTCTGGGTTAAGGCCAGTTAAAGATGAGCTAATAGGGAAACCTACAGGCACTAGGGGGAAGACAGAAACATAAAAGGGACCAAAAGATGTCATCCATCAGATTTGGTGTTGGCATTTGATGTGTTCACATGTTGTATGCTGGCACTGTGTCTCCTCGGCCGGGCTCAATAAACCATGCTATGTTAAGTCTTCATCAGTCTCTGAAACTTCTTCACACCTGAACCTGGCTCACAGTATTTCTTCAACAATAACAAAAATCTCATCAGATCATTTTTAGGTTTTTATTACTGATTGTTTTTGTTTTTATTCATCAGTGTGAGAAATGTTTCTGTGTTTTGTGCTCAGCTGTTTCTGTTTCAGTCTGACTTTGAACAACAATATTCAAGTCTTGATTTCATCTCATATCAGGAAGCCCACTGTGAGTTTCATAAAATGTCTTTTCCTGCATCAGTTGTGAAAATCTTTATTTTCTGCAGCCAGTTCAGAACACAGCAGCTGGATTTCAACTTCATTTAACAGGAACGAGCATTTAACTCTAGTAACAGTCTCCTCTTTATTATATCTGATAACAATATAAACTGCAAATAAAGAAATGTTCACCACTTTAGTCTGCATTGTGTTTGTGATTCCTTCATGTACTAACAGTGTCATAATGGAAAGTGAATATTCTTTACTATGAATGTTCTGCCTCTACTAGTAGAACCACCTCCCTCCTCTTGTCCCCTTCTAGTAGTAAACCTTCCCTCTGGAGGACCTCTAACCTTCCAGTGTCATGTTACGTCAGGCAGGGAGCAGATAAAGCAAGGATTCAGACAGAGTGCGAATTATACAGTGACAATCAGGGGGTCAACTTTTTTCCAGGACGTAAAGGAAACAGCAGGTGTTTGCCTCAGTGAACTGAAGTCTTACAATCTCCTTGTTTGTTTAACGTAATGTCTGCAGTCTGTAGATGAGGATGAATCAAGTTCACCAGTCCACAAACAGGAGTCACCAAGTATTGTAGAAAGTCAGACCCACACAATGCTGAACCAGAACCAAAGACACTATCATAAAATACAGTCTGCATTATCATCTCTAATTCATAATTCTTATCTAGTTTTAACTTTCAACTTACTCTTTTTTTAGCAAACATCTCATTTCCTCTAGCTCATGTTAACTGTGAATGAAATGTAATCTGCGTTCAATAAAGTAGTAGTCATACATGTGAAACAACAAACCTGTATTTGAACATTTTTCAGTTACCTAGCCAGGTAAAACTCCCAAATTCCAGAGTGAAAACAAATGGCGTGCTTATTGTAAAACACAGGCGAGCCAACACTAGACAAAAAGGAATACACACACTTAAATACCCAAGAGAGGTGGAGGAAACGAGACACAGGTGGAAACAAAAATCAACTCAAGGACAGGAAGTGAACTGACAAAGACCCACGAGGAAGGATTCAACAAAAGAAAACAGGAAATTACCAAACTCACAACCAAAACCAGGACATCCAGGGGTTAAAGTAGTTTTCATCAGAATTTGATAAACGCCTGTTTGTCTCATGTCCACATTCTCACCAAAACACTTCCTATTCAGCTCAGTCAGGAGAGACTTAAATGAAAAAGAGGCTTAAAGAGGAATTAAAAGGAAAAGGAACAGGAGAGTTTAAGAAATGTGAGAGGGATGTATGGCCTACCTGGTGGAGGGGCTGTGACCACAGAGGCCAGAACCAGAATGGATGTGAAGGGCTCAGTGGGATCACTGAAGACTGCTTGATCCACCAGCTGCTGGAGCGAGAGAGGGAGGGAGGCCTGGAGCTGGAGTGATCTATCTGGTCTCAGTGTGAGAAATGTTTGTGTGTTTTGTGCTCAGCTGTTTCTGTTTCAGTCTGACTTTGAACAACAATATTCAAGTCTTGATTTCATCTCATATCAGGAAGCCCACTGTGAGTTTTATAAAATGTCTTTTCCTGCATCAGTTGTGAAAATCTTTATTTTCTGCAGCCAGTTCAGAACACAGCAGCTGGATTTCAGCTTCATTTAACAGGAACGAGCATTTAACTCTAGTAACAGTCTCCTCTTT
>NW_025743172.1:3447-7674 GCF_021292245.1 Micropterus dolomieu | reverse complement strand
ACAGTTGATCTTTTCTCTCCAAGTTGCTTTCCGATTCTCTTGTAGCCCATCCCAGCCTTGTGCAGATCAACAATCTTGTCCCTGATGTCCGTAGAAAGTTCTTTGGTCTTGCCCATGGTGGTGATGTTGGATGCTGGTTGTTTGGGTGTTGACAGGTGTCTTTTATACAGGTAACGAGGTGAGGCAGGTGTATTTGATGTAGATAATTGGTTGGGATTGGGGCTGTGTCTTAAAGAAAGACTAACTGGCTTGTAGGAGCCAGAATACTTGCTGTTTGGTAGGGGGTCATATACTTGTTTTTCCTCATCAGATGGTTATCAATTTTTATAAATTCATATGATGTGATTTTCTGGAATTTTCTTTGGGATTCTGTCTTTCACTGTTAGAATGTACATATGATTAAAATTGTAGATCGTTGCATTCTTTGTAAGTGGGCAAACCTGCAAAATCAGCAAGGGGTCAAATACTTTTTTCCCCCACTGTAGAAGATCATGCTACACACAGATGACACTGTTTATAGCCTACTGTCTTTAGGCTGCTCCTGGTACTGGCCTATTTCTTGATGCTGCCATTATTTCATTATTCGGCCTACTACAGCTACTGTTAAGTACTTCTGCCTTTTAAATAGAGATAGGATATACATATAAGTGGTTGTACTATGCACTTTATAATGTTCCAGTCCCACCATGCTCACTCCGCCTGACAGTATGCAGATCAGCTGTCTCCTCTAGTGTTAGGTACTGTAAATTCCTTTTATATTCCCCCTTACATGCCTTGTTGTTTATGTGTAGATACAGAGGAATAATGGGAGAACAGCACATATCCCATCGTTACTGTGCGATTATACTACTATGTACTATACTATGTACTTTTAATACAGCCACACCCTTAATATTACTGTGTAACTACAGGATAACAGGTGGAGAACATGGAGAAGACTTTTTTTTACAACTGTGGGCATGGTTTATTCATCTTGTGTAATGTGTAAAGAATGAAAATGAATAGGCCTGCTAGGCTCCTCTCTACTTTGACATTTAAGATTAGCTGTGTTTGATCCACCTCATACATATGTTATATTAATACATTGTACTGTATACTGTAGGCTATAACTTGAGAAAGGTAAGGTAAGTTTTTTTTTTGGGATTAAATGTGCTTTATTAGCTGCTGCAGTGCAGGATGAACGAAGATAGACCCTTTATCAACTCATCATTCTAAATCATGCAATGAAGTAGAAGAAATGCATAAAAAAAAATCCTGAGACAAAATCATTTGTATTTATTGAAATTAGTATGTTATTTTGGAAGCACGTCACAACTGAGAAAACTCTATAATGTATTAATAGCTGCCAGAGGATGTCATTGTTTATTGTCAACTGGTTAAACCTACTTCTGGGCCCTGTTTCAGAAAGCAGGATTAATGAAAATTCTGAGTATGTTAAACCTGAGATGAGGGAAACTCTGGGTTTTCTTTTTCAGAGAGTGAGATTAGATAAACCCTAGATCAGTAACACCGGCTACTGACGCTGTGCAAGTTGGAAAACGTCTCAGGTTACGTATGTAACCCTGGTTCCCCGAGAAGGGGAACGAGACACTGTGTCGGTTACGACACTATGGGAACGCCTCTAGGCGTAGCAGGTCTGAACGTGAATGAAATCACTCCAATCCTATTGGCTTGTTGCTAGAACGGTAAGGTGTGACGGAATAACCGGAGGAGTATAAAGCACACCTGTACACACTCATCATTAGCTTAAACTATGAAGCAGGGAACTCGAACTGCGTCGGTTACGACACTATGGGAACGAGATACCCACTAAACCGTGCCGAAAACCCCGCCTGCCCCAGTGTGCAATAAAGTGGCACAACTAAGAGGAGAGCGCACGAGTGCCAGGTGCCGAAGGAAGGTCAAGACTGTAAAACCGAATGAATGTGTGCGGAGTGGCCCAGCCAGCCGCTAAACAAACATCCTGCGAAGAGGCCCCGGAAAGGAGGGCTCGAGAGGCTGCCATGCCTCTGGTAGAATGAACCCTCACAAGGCAAACCGCGCACCTGATAGGCCAGGGAAATAGTCTGAACAATCCAGTTGCTAATAGTATGTTTGGATGCAGGGAGCCCAGCCCTGGGGGACCCAAAACACACTAGCAGCTGGTCAGCCTTCCTCCAACGGGAGGACCTCAGAGTGTAAATACTCAGTGCTCTGACAGGGCAGAGCAGATGAAGTCTCCCGTCCTCCGCCCTCACATGAGGTGGAGGATGAAATGCCTGCAGCACTGTGGACCCTGCCGCACAAGAAGGCACTTTAGGGATGTATCCTGGACGAGGGTGCAGGATAGCCCTAATATTCCCCGGGGCAAACTCCAGACTTTGCGGGGAAACCGAAAGCGCTTGGAGATCCCCCACCCTCCTCAGAGAGGTGATAGCAAGGAGAAAGGCCATCTTGAGGGTCAAGTGTTTAGCCTCAGCTGACTCCAGGGGTTCGAAGGGGGCCTCAGCCAACGCCCCAAGAACCACCGCCAGATCCCAAGTGGGAACCTTGGACCGAGTCGCAGGTCTCATCCTCCGGGCACCACGGAGGAAACGTACAACCAAGGGAAGTTTCCCCAAAGACCCCTCCCTCAGAGAGGTGTGGAAAGACGAAATAGCTGCCACGTACACCTTGAGGGTGGAAGGGAAAAGACCAGCAGAGAACCGGTCCTGGAGGAACTCAAGTACCTGAAGCACAGGGCAGGTAACAGGGTCCACCGACCGCTCCCTACACCAAGTGGAGAAAACACTCCACTTCAGGCCGTACATCCTCCGTGTGGACGGGGCCCTGGAGCTGAGGAGGGTCTCGACTGCTCCGGCTGTTAGACCCACCTCTAGGTACTGTGCCCCCTCAGGGGCCAGACCCACAGTCGCCATATGGCGGGGCAAGGGTGAATAACCCGGCCCTGCGCCTGGGACAGCAGGTCTCTCCTCAGAGGGACCCGCCACGGTGTGCCGTCCAGGAGCGCCACGATGTCCGAGAACCACACCCGGGTTGGCCAGAATGGGGCTACAAGCAGTAGGCCGACATTGTCCTGGCGGACTCGCTCCAGAACCCCCGGGAGCAGAGCGACTGGGGGAAAAGCGTACAGACATAGCCTCGGCCATGAATGTACCATGACGTCCAGACCCAACGGGGCTGGAGGAACGAGAGAAAACCATATCGGGCAGTGCGTAGTCTCTTGAGACGCAAACAGATCCACGTCTATGGGGCCGAACTCTTCGCACAAGAGCTCCACCACTTCGGGGTGAAGTCTCCATTCCCCGGGCCTCAGCCCCTGCCTCGACAGCAGGTCTGCTCCCTGATTCTGCGTCCCCGGGAGATACATCGCCCTGAGCGATAGTAACCTCTGCTGGGACCACAGGAGGATCTGACGCGCCAGTCTGTACAGAGGGCGCGCGCGCAGACCGCCCTGGTGATTCAGATAGGCCACCACCGCTGTGTTGTCGGAACGAACCAGGACGTGGTGGCCTTGGAGATCGGGCAGGAAACTCCTTAGAGCCTGGAACACCGCCAACATCTCGAGACAGTTGATATGCCACTCGGATTGATGCACCTGCCAGTATCCCCTTGCAAAGCGGCAGTCCATGACCGTGCCCCAGCCCGTGAGGGAGGCGTCTGTCGAAATGACCAGCCGGTGACAAGACCCTCCCAGCACGGGCCCCTGGGACAGGAACCAAGTTTCTTTCCAAACTGATAGGGAACGAAGACACTTGCGCTTAACCCAAATCAGACGGAGAGGATTTCCCCTCGGGGAAAAACCCTTGTTCCTTAGCCACCACTGCAGGGGTCTCATGTGCAGCAGTCCAGATGGTATTACGCTGGACGCAGCCGCCAGGAGACCCAACACTCGTTGAAAGTGTTTTATAGTGATGGCGTGGCCTAACTTCACCCCTTTCACGGCAGCCAATATGGTGTCGACACGTGCCGGAGACAATTGTCAAGCTGAGCTGCAGACCACGCCCTTTTTTCCCTGGTTGTGGTGCTTAGCTGCAGTCAGCTAGTTAGTCACCAGGTGGGAGGAATCTGGTAATTAGGAGATTTGGAGTCATTCACAAGATAGAAAGCAGGCTGGGAAGATGTGTTGAGGAACTGGAAAAAAATGAGACTGCAGGACTAAAGCTTGTCTGAACGAGGAAGGAGTCGGTGAGTGTTTGTTTGTTTGTGAAATGTGGTGGATTTTAATATTAAAGTGAATCATGTAAT